>NW_028280831.1:2182541-2333388 GCF_059751285.1 Brachycentrus maculatus | reverse complement strand
TAGGTATTAACATTACTTATGACCTATCATAGGCTGGTAAAGTGATCATTATACACACGTGTAACATTCACCATTCTAGCCATGGTTGATAACCACACTACTCGAATTGTATACTCGTTTGAGTATACAAGAGTCATCTATAGATGGTGTAATTTTTTTAGCAGTGACCCTTTAATTTGTAAGTATTTTTTTTGGTCAAATTTGAGTAAGTTTATTTTGGTTGTCAATCATGAATGAAATGTTGAATTTTACACGTGGATAAAGTGATCACTATGACTGGTCTTAAAAACTGTAAATATACTTCCTATAGACTTCCATATTCATCTATGTTGAGATATTTTTATAAAAACCATAAAATGTATTGGCTACTTTTTTTGTTGTTGCCTGTTTTTGGAGTCGAACCTAAATCTTTTTAATATCCGATTTGATGAGATAAAATAAACAACAAAAAATAATACGTCTTTAAAATGTGAGCTCTAATTTCATCATAAAACTGGTTGTGGAGTACAAATGGTGGCTGGACATGTGGCAGCACTGGAGCACAGTGTTGCAATTCCCAGCGAGCTGATCTTCTCACATCATCTCTCCAGAATAACTGTAAGTTTATTTTAAATATTTTATTTAAAAATACTTAAATAAAATACGGCTGACTAAGTATTACATCCGATGCTTAATCGATCTTCAGTAAAAAAATATTATATTGTATTATATTTAAACAACATTTGAGATACAACATTTTAAGTGTGTCCAAATGCTTGTTCACAAATCTGGAATTTCTCCAATTAAAGGAGTTATTTTTTTTTAAAAAAATTTGACATCTCAACAAAGATGAAAAAGAATGAAAGTCTGAATGAATATGTCTGAATGCTCAGACTTCCATATTCTTCTTCATCTTTGATGAGATGTCAAAAAAGTAATCTGAAAATAACTCCTGTAATTGGAGATAATCTAGAATTTGTGAACAAGTATTTGGACACACTCAAAATGTTACATGAACATTTAATCAATATGTGAGATAGTTGTGTATCAGTCATATAGAGCAAATTGTAAAAAATACTCGCGAAAATATTTCTGTTGCTAAACAGTTTTTATGTCTGATAACGATAATTTTAATACGAAAAATATGTTAATCAGCATGCAGTAATCAATAATGTCATTACAAGTCAAAAATAAAAAAATAAAAAAAATTAAATGCTAGTACTTAATTAATTATCATGTTTACGAAATAAATGTTATCCGTTGTGCAAACGTCGTCATTCATTGGATCATTTCAGATAAACAATCAAAGAACTGAAATGCTAATTCAACAATAACATTTATTCATTTAAAAAAACAAGGATGTTTTTATACAATGTTTGCAGTAACTTATTTCTCTTTATGTTCGTAAGGTCAGAGCTCAATTTTTTTATCACACTTTCGCTGGATAAAAAAATACTATTTTCATCTCTTACATATTTAATACACTGTAGCGAATCAATCTTGCATATTGTTCACAAATAATGTTATCATAAAATGAATGGTGATTAATTACTGGTTTCGCTTGATTAAAAAGAGGTTATCTAAAGTTGAAAGCATATAAAATAATATTATTATTTTATAGCATGTTACTAACGATTTAATTTACAAAAATATTCATCTGTGCACAATATGTAGAGTGTGTCCAAATCTTTGCTCACGAATTCTGGATTTGCTCTACTTAATATTGAAGTTATTTTTAAATAATAATTTTTATTGGAATCTCAAAAAAGATAAATAATAAAATAGTCTGGGTATAAACAGGGCTTAATATTTTACTTAAAGCATTTTTATGTTCATGAAACACTTTTAAAAACAGAAATATGATTGTTGGGTAATACAGAGTAAGACATGTGACATGTAAGAGGTAAGACAGAGTGTTTGATAATGTCCTAAGAAGACGAAACGCGTCACGCATTAACATATACATAAATAAATGTAGAATTCAATAAAAAAAACGTGTTTTATTTTGGATATATTACCCAACAATTCAATATGGAATTCTACCAACTGTCTGCAGTTACAATAAACAGAAATATGATTCAGTTTCAAAATATATATTCATATTTGTGTTTTAAAATAGGTAAGGCTTTTCCATTTTATTTCAAACATTTTTAAAAGATCTATTAGACCAACAAGCACTCAGGTGATAAAAAAAGTAAATAAATTATGTATTTATGTTGATTTTCAATAAATATTTTCAAATAAATGATGAAAAATTTACGATGAAACAGGCTACATTCTGTTAATTTTAAGAAAATTAACTTTAAATCGAAAGCATGATCATTTTTATCACGAAATAATTTTTCATTATAATTTACAAATTATAAAAATGTTTGTAAAGAAAAGTTCGTTTTGGACAATTCCTCGAATTTCAAGCTGTAATACATTTTCTTTTTCTGTCTTTTCTCTTATATTTATCTCGTCTTAAATGAGGTATACAGTTCTGTTACTCGGAACGTATAAAAATAAAAATAGTAGATATTTCTAGGAACAATAATGACGGTTTGTATCGCTTTCTCTGAATGCCATATAAATAATCATGTAGAGTATTTTCACATATTACTTTCATTATTTGAATAATATTATAGGTATCTAAATTTGAGATAAAAACATATATCGTATATATGAAAGAAGATGGAAGTTTAAGCATCCCTGTACTTACAATTTGGCATGTGGCTGGCTTAAAGTGATCAATTATACATTTGTGTGACGTTAATCATTCTGAATATTATTAAACATCCTTATTACGTTTTGGGACTTGTTAATATGTAAGGCAACAATTTATTTAATTTGGAAGTAGCATAAAAAACAAACTATGACACAGACCGTTAGACCATTGGATCACGTATCGACGAATCTGACCGAATTTTTCGATAATATTAATTGAAACAATGAATTAACTAAAAAAAATATATACAAAAATGACAAAGTATTCGTAAGTATTAAAATTCACAAAAATACACATCTAATTGCTCGAATGCTTATCAAGTTATCAAGTGACACATTGTTTTAGTGAAACGAGATTTTAAATCCAATTTATAGTTCTGGGAAGGTTAAATATCCAATACATTAAAAACGTCATCGCCGATTTATGAAAACACCCTATTGCCTATTTTATTAAATTTGACAAAGGCAAGATAGTTAGTTTTCTCTTTAAATTTACATTATAAGGAAGATATATTTTTGAAAGACGTACTGGATTCTTATCGTGTTTCTCATAAAAGTAAAATTCTGTAGTGTTTTATAAAAATCGAGCGTAGCGCCCGAGGCAATTTTTATCATCCTGGCAACACCCGTCCTCGCAACGCGGGACTGATAAAATGGAGAATACAGACAGAGCCAAAGTTCTGCTTAATCGTCCTAAAACGGTTGGTCGTTAATAAACCAAATTTATAATATGAAATTCCCTACAGGGGTAACAGCTGGTGAATTAAAGTAGAGTTGAACTCCCCTTTCATCCTGGAGGTAAGTGTATTAATGAAGCGTAGCAGTTTACAATTTTTTTGAGTATTTAAATATATATATATATATATATATATATATATATATATATATATATATATATATATATATATATATATAAATATGTATATATATGTATAAATATATATATATATATATATATATATATATATATATATATATATATATATATATATATATATATATAAATATATATATATATATATAAATATATATATATATATATATATAAATTTATATATATATATATATATATATATATATATATATATATATATATATATATATATATATATATATATATATATATATATATATATATATATATAATATATATATATATATATATATATATATATATATATATATATATATATATATATATATATATATATATATATATATATATATATATATATATATATAAACATATATATATATATATATATATATATATATATATATATATATATATATATATATATATATATATATATATATATATATATATATATATATATATATATATATATATATATATATATATATATATATATATATATATATATATATAAATATATAAATATATATATATATATATATATATATATATATATATATATATATATATATATATATATATATATATATATATATATATATATATATATATATATATATATTATATATATTTATATATATATATATATATATATATATATATATATATATATATATATATATATATATATATAAATAAATATATAAATATATATATATATATATATATATATATATATATATATATATATATATATCTATATATATATATATATATATATATATATATATATATACATATATATATATATATTTTTTTTTTTATATTTATATATATATATATATAAACAAATAAATATAAAGATAGATAAAGGGAACAGAGTAAATGGTGCATTGAAATCAGTTATAGTAAATAAAAACCTATCAGCGAAAGCTAAACTAGCAGTACACAACGGCGTCCTGGATCTAACCCTAATATGTGGAAACAAAGAATGTTTGCTAAGACATACAAAGTAGTCTGACATTTTATTCTCTCTGCCTACCCCTGAGGAAAAGCTGCATGATGGTTAGTTAGTTAGAAAAAATCAAATTAATTAATTGAAAATACATAATATGACGGAATTTTAAATGAAGATAGACAAGAATGTAAGTTGAACTAGGGATAATTGAAAAGATAAGAAACCGGTAGGTTAAAGTGTACTAATAATAAAAAAGTGGTTAAAACAAAGTTGTTTAATTTTATAAAGATTAAGAAGAGTTCTTTAAGGTGGTATAGACGTGTGGAGCGAACGGAGCGAGAGAATGACTAAGATAGTATATGCGGCGAATGTGAGCAAGAGAACGGACGAGGATGGCCGAAAAAGACTTGGCACGATCAGATCAATCAGAACCTAAAATCAGGTGGTGTCAAAAGTCTGCGTAATCGGAGGGCATGTATGACTAGATGTATGGATGTGAAGGAAGCGTGGAGTGTATGTCAGTACAAAAAAGTGTGGCGTTCCATCATCTCTACTTACCTCTGGTGGGAAACGGCGTAATGGTAGTAGTTGTAATATAATGCTACTAAAATTTGCGCTATTGAAAAAAAGGTAAAAGAAAAAATATATATTTACAGTAACTTGGCACGTATTTTTAACAATTAACTACGAAATGAATTATCGAAATGATTCAACCATCAAACCCCTATTCTAGATTTATCATCGCTGACGTTTCAATTAAAAAGCGAAAAAGTATCCGCCGCCATTAATACGCTATGTCGCAGAAAAAAGGATTGTTCGCGGATCTCTGCTGGCGACGGTTGGTAATAAACATTTCCAGCCGTTTTGTTGGTACCTCCTTTTCCCGCCATAATCTGCTGTCATTAGTCATTTCGGCCATTGTACAGCTATCCAGCTACTGTATTTTATTACAACGGGGTTATGATACCCGGGGACCGAAACATACGAGTGCACGGATGTTTCATTGCTTCATTAATTTTAGGTGAGCACTAATTTCATATTTAATTAATATGGCTTGTTCACCGGCCACTGGTAACACTAGATTATGACAAGAAGCTAGCCGTCTTTGTTCTGGAGAGACATGACTTTATGTGGTTCAGTAAAACCCCCTATAACGTTGAGATAGGTACCGTATTATCAGAGGGAATGTTATAAGTGATTAATTTATTAAATTGTATTTTACATTTATCTTTCACAAAATCATCATTTTAATATTCATTCATTTCAACAACTCGTCTTTTTCTATTAAAAAAAATTTTTGAATACATATTTTTTTTCATCGAATTTTTATACGTTGTGACACATGGTCTCGTGACTCATTGTAAAAAGTATACGTTGAAATTTATAATTTCATTAGTAGCTAAGTGTGGATTCATTTCTGTTTCTAGAAAAATCAATTCTGGCTAACTTGACGTATTCCAACCTCCTAACGGTGCAAAGGGCACTGCATCGTAATGACGTTACTTTCATAAAGGCAAGGTGATCTCCCTTGAGCTTCAGGGTATATTAAATAAATATAAGAGTTTAAAATAACTAATATTTATTTTCATCCCTCCCTGGTAATCGGACCCGAGACCTCCAGCACGGTGGCTTAATACGCTTACCATTACACCACGGAGGCGGATAATTTTTTTACTATTTTGTAAAATAAAATTGATCATATCAAAAAGTTTCAATTCGAATAGAAAATGGATTTCAGTTTTCGTTTAAAGTACAACCCTAATAAAGTAAATTTGGCATGCATCTCGTTCGAAACGTCATATATTTTCATTTCTCGAGCGATTTCTAGTATTTTCAAATTTCTCTACGATATTTTTACGCAATTAATTCATAACTCCATAAGTAATACTAACTGTTTACATTGTTTTTTTGCCGTTTACTATTACTAAATGTCTGGAAACTTCGAGAGTTCAATTTTCGTACGATGTTTCTAGCTCATTCTTTTACTGTTTTTACACATACATATAATGTATTGATAGACCTCAATTCATTTGTTGTCATTTTTGAGAATTTTTATATATGTTCAAATAATAAAGATACTGGATACATAGATACTTTTGTAAATAAAATCATTTATATTTTTTTACGAATGTGACCATAACTTAAATACGTATTAATTAAAATTGACTTAACATGCTAAAGCTTTGTATAGGATTGTATAAAAAGTAAGTAAAATTTAAAACATTACTTACATTAAATTTTTCGTAGTAAGATATATTTTCTTTGAATAATAAAGTGTCCTAATATGTATGTATTTTTACAAAATCATCAAAAATATCAATTCATTTTAACAATTTGACTCTTATGTTCAAAAATCTTTTTAAACATGTATTTTTTTTCATCAAATTTTTATACGTGTTGATACATGGTATGCCTGATTTTCATTTGTTAAACGTCTGCAAAAAGTATCAGTTAAAATTTCGAGTTTCATTGGTAGCAAAGTGTGGGTTCAGTTTTGTTCCTGGAAAAATCAAAATATCAATTCTGGCTTACTTGGCGTGACCTTAACAAGAGTTTTGGTAACGTGTATTTCGATTTGCAAACTAAGTTATAAAACCAGACACGCGATTTCGGAAATACCAGAATATTATTTCATTTCACATAATCGCTAGGTAATCTTAGAATTATGTCTTTTACCATAATGATACCACAATTTGAGAACTACTGCAATAAAGTTTTAATGTAATGTGACAGCATGGAAGAAAATGCGCTCTTCAGACGAATGTGTGGAAAATCATTGTATGACAGAATGAAAAACAAAGATATAAGAAAGTTAGTAAATTAATTAAGTAAAATTCAATTGAATAAATTAAATATACATATTATGACAGAATTTTAAATAATGATAGACAAGAATTTAGGGCTGAACAAAAGAGTTTTTTTACGGTGGTATGGACATGTGGAGCGAATGGATAGCGAGAGAATGACTAAGAATATGTGTGTGGCGAATGTGAGCGGGAAAACAGAACGAGGACGACCGAAAAAGACTTGACACGATCAGAAGGTAAAATCTGGTGGTGTTAAAAGTCTTCGCATCTTCGCATCTTTCATGTTCATGCTTCTACAACGAAATTTTTGCATCAATGTTTCTAGTTATTGCGACAATTAAATAATCATTTAAATTTGTGTAAATTGTTTCAGATTATAAAATAAGCTATGGATTATTCCTTTATTCTAATGTTTATAAATTCCGGGAAAATAATATTTGACGAGAAAGGTAACAATAGAAATTATTCATTACTACAAAATCAAACTGCTACATGATTTAGAAAAAAAAAAAGCATTAAAAAAGGTCCCTTATGCGATAAGTTCTATAGTTATAAGTTTACAAATAACTTCATTTTAAAACCTCTCAAAAGGTTTGAAAGGAAACAGTTTTGTCCTGAAGACTTATTAAATATAAATTAGTCTTGAGTAAGAAGCTGTATGCTTTGAAACCACATTAAACTGAAACCGAAACCGAAATTAAGTCAAAAAATAAAAAATAAATATATATATATATATATATATATATATATATATATATATATATATATATATATATATATATATATATATATATATATATATATTCAAATATATATATATTTATATATATATACATTCAATTTGAAGAAGGTCACGCGAAAGCTCTGGTAAGTACCTCAGTACCTCAAGGGTGGTTCGGCATCGTCTGGTGCTCTGACAACGAGCTTTCACCCCGGACTACAAGGTAGTGCGGAGCTTTTAGCGTAGAATCAATTCACATTATTCAGAGCTTTGTTTGCTTACAGCCTGTGATCCTGTACCTACACAACTCTCATAGATGCTAATGAAAATATTATAAATTCCCTGTACTAAGGTACTTAGTCTCTAGCATGACGTAGTACATAATTTATTATTCCAATAAGTGCACCGAACACCTGACTGAAATATTTACGTCAATTTAAATAAAATGTTTTATTTTATTTTATTATAAAATTGAACCCGATCACAAATGACTATAGGTCAATCATGTCGAACGAAAAGTCAAGAAAAAGTAAATAACACTTTTCTAATATGTTCAATTGCTGAACATATTATATTATACGTTTCATTGCTTCACAATTCTTGTGAAGCATTGAAAATATTGTACACATTTTGAGTGTGTCCGTGATTGACATCCCCACTTTTTGAGTAGTGGGGATGTCAATCACGGGTAGAATGGTGAATATTGCAGTGTGTAAATTGATCACGATACCAGCCTATGACAGGTCATAAACTCTGTAAATACCCAGATTTTCATGTTTTTCTTCATCTATGTTAAAATGTTTAAAAAAAATCTGAAATACTTTAATCCATGAAATAACAATTCAACCGCAAACATTGAAAATGCTAAACGAGAGCAGTTTTCTTGAAGCACCCTGTTCTATATAAGCAATGCTTACTATTACACGTGTTGCTATTTCTTTCAACAGATAGTGCTGCCATCGCGGTAAAAAGCTACTTTTCAAAAAATCTTGCAGGTTTTAACTATAACAACTTATTGTTATATATAGCTTAAATTATTAGTATGTGCGTGCGCGCGCGCGTGTGTGTGTGTGTGTGTGTGTGTGTGTGTGTGTGTGTGTGTGTGTGTGTGTGTGTGCGTGTGCGTGTGCGTGTGTGTGTGTAAATATACATTTATATGAAACACAAGATATAAAAAGCGGAAGGTAGTCAAGATAATTTAAAACTAAAATTCTATTCACTTTGTTGAGTCTACGAATTGAAGATATGCTTTATGGATAAATAATATCAGATGTATCCTGAACATTCCTTCACTGCAATGAAGGAGTGAGTAGTTTCTGCTCTCATTGAGACAGGCATTACAAAATGAGCAAATATTTTAAACATGTTGCTCGGAAAATAAACACACGTTTCCTTTTTTATTTCTACGTTCACTTTTACCGTCGCCCTGTCTACCCCCAGACTTGTAACAAATGTGATGTTTGTTGTTTCTTCTTCTACTTTCTACCTGTTACATTTCAGTCTTCATTACAGTTTTCTATACTCACTCTGCTATACCGCGCACACCAGGAATGCCCAACAAAATTATTTTCTTAATGTTTCTCCATTTAAAAATAAAACACGAATTACCTAATTTATTATTTCAACCTAAAATTTACCAAATTTCAAAAAACATGTTATTCTTTATTATCATAATGTATTTTATTTATTTAATTTTTACTTAAATAAATAAAGTATATAGTAAAAACCTAGTAAAACCTAAAATAAAAATGTATTGATATTACCACAAAGTGAAAAATAAATAATTGAAATCATAAAATAACTCTACCTTAAACAATGACATTTGTTCCCTTTTTAATTTCGAATCCTCAAAAATAATAAAAGTGTTTTGTTTGTTTTATAATATGTTTTACTAATACTGATTACTTTTGGTATAAAAGATAAGCTATAAAAAATTTAAATACTTTTTCTGACTTATATCGTTACACAAAATTACAAATGTAAATATTCACTCATTTTAAAGTGTTACATTCGCTCATTGTTATATTGTTATATTCGCTCATTTTGATTTAAAATGTTATATTAAACATGGGTAAAATTAATCGATTATAAAATATTGAAATCTCTTTATTAATATTTTTTTTGATAACAGAAGCTTAAAATCTGTAACAAGATATTCACATCATTAAAATAGATGTTTTTCAGAAAAATGAGTAACACGAAACCAATTTTGCAGCATCGGCTTCGCAAGTCAAACAAAGTTCACAAATTTAGGGGAGGGAAATTTATATACTTTGTATGTAACATGTTTGCTACAATGGATCTCATTTTGACATTAATTGGGTTCTTTAGAAATTATTATCAAACTGATGACATTCAAACCAGTCATCGACATCGTAATCAAATAATGTTTGGCTTTATTAAACTCTAATTGAAATTTCTACATATTTGAACGTGAATGACATGTTCTCGCTTCCATTAATAAATTTGCCATGCAACGAAATAGGCTGAATCGTTTTCAATGTTATTTTGGGATTGATGATTGGTAAATTGTATATGTAATTATTATCACAAATATACATCAGCGATTATATGCAGGTTGTTTTACTTGTAAATTTAATATGCCATTTACTTGTAAATTGGTTATACATTTGCCTGTACAAAGGCTATAAGTTAACTCTGTAAACACGTAATTTGTAAAACGTAATATTAAAAATTTGTTTTTAGGTAGGTTCAAATTTTGTTTTGTTTGATACTGTTTCAACCAATAATACTCATAATAAATAATGCACATTTAAAAAATACTTAAATTATTTATTGATTCGGCATTAACTTTGTGGAATGACATGTTGATTATTAAAAAAAAAACACTTGAATATCCCACGTAATGAGTTTTATTTTTATAAACGACTAGTTTAAAAAAATTACAGATGTTTGCATCTTCCGGTTAAAATTTAAAACTAACGAACAAAAAATATTTCGGGGTATACACATATAGGTTAATAAATATGGCGAAGAGGTGGAGGGTTAAGGAACAAGATTTTTGTAATAATCTTGTTCCCTTACCTCCCCCCATTCCCTATTTATTAACCTATGTTCACTCCTAAATATTTTTGTTCGTTAGTTTTAATTTCATCTGAAGTTTAAGAATTAAAAAACATCTGGAAGTTTTCGAAACTAGTCGTATATAAAAATAAAACTTATTAAGTGTTCATTAAGTGTTCATTCAAGTGTTTCATTTTTTTAAAATAAAAATAGTTAATGAATGTACGGTACCATCTATGATTGAGTTGAATAAGTTTTTTTAGCAGACTTAAATGAAATGTATGTAAGATTCTTCCTGAATTATTTAACATACTGAGAGATGCTTGAAACATAATTTTACGTTTTTAGTAGTTTTAACCAGTTGTATTTTCACAATGTTTTGACTGTCAATATTTTGGTTCTGTATTTTTAACAATTTCTGTATTTTGCCTAAGGGGAGCGAAAATCTTTATTTTCATCCATGTTGAGATATCAATAAAATAATCTCGTAATAGTTCATACATAAACTTCCAGAAGTGATTTATTTGAAATACGCGTATTTTTTTCTTCCATCAAATCCAGAAAATAATTCAAACAGCAAAAAATAAAAAATAAAAAAAATAAAATACTTTATTGATATCCGATGGGGTAAATTAAAGTTAATTTGATTTTTGAAATAAGTAACCAAAATTCTTTATTTTATTTACAGATTGATTTTTTTTGCTTTTTTTCGTAAATGAATTATTACTGTATCCGATATAAAATGATTTCACAGCGTTTATTTGTTTGTAATTATAGTATATTTTTATAAACATATAAACGAGTATT
The DNA here is from genome assembly GCF_059751285.1 of Brachycentrus maculatus. Classification (NCBI taxonomy): domain Eukaryota; kingdom Metazoa; phylum Arthropoda; class Insecta; order Trichoptera; family Brachycentridae; genus Brachycentrus; species Brachycentrus maculatus. The sequence goes on along the minus strand of NW_028280831.1, from coordinate 2,321,509 downwards.
TTTTTTTACAACAAATCGAACTTACTCTCCGCAGGGGTAGCCAGAGAGTATATAACGCCACACCACTCGTCTCTTCCACATTCATGATCTGACCTGATCACTCTCATGTATTTGAAAAACTTGATCATGCATTTGATTAAGAATAATTAAACTAGATTTATATTATCCACTGACACTTCGTGATGGAATTGCATTTTTAATATATTATTAGATTAAAACCAATATTTTTAGCTTTTCCACTTTATTTTTATTTGACCAGCGACCGGGTTTCGTCGTTACCGACATCATCAGACTGGTCTGATGATGTCGGTAACGTCAGACTGGTCTGATGATGTCGGTAACATCAGACTGGTCTGATGATGTCGGTAACATCAGACTGGTCTGATGATGTCGGTAACATCATCAGACCAGTCTGATAATGTCGGTAACGACGAAACCCGGTCGCTGGTCAAATAAAAATAAAGTGGAAAAGCTAAAAATATTGGTTTTAATCTAATAATAATTATATAATTATATATTAATATTAATAATTTTTTATTTAATAACAAATTAATAAACTCTTTTATTTATTGTACCTATCGTCTCTCGAAAAAACAAAAGGTTCTTTTTACCCTTTTATTAAAAAAGTATTTTCTTTTTTATGAATATAAAATTTCATACCGTTTAATGTAAATGAGAACATGTATGGAGCAAAGTATACTCATTTAAATGGATATTTACATAAAACATATATTCATAAATAATGTTTTCTTTTCATAAAAGAAGAGTTATGTTTACGTGAGCCCCAAAGTGAAATTATTTTATCCGTAATAGATACTTATTACTCACAAATGTACATTTAGATGTTACTCGAAGTTTGTGCATAAATTTAAGGGTTAATTAAAGCCTTAGCTCGTTGTGAACGTGAAATTCTTTTATTCACACAAAGCTCACATATTAAGGCTATATAAGCACGACAAAATGCATTATAAGTATACATAAATAATTTTTAGTAAAGTGGTAAGCGCGTTTGGTTACCATCATGTATTCAATTCCCGGGGGGACAACATCTGTTATAGGGATTATTTGATCAGTGCAGGACTGATCTCTTTGTTTTCATTTAAATAACGATCAACTCAACATTGCTTCAGTTGGATACAATACCTTATGCACCATTGGGTGCGAGTAAGGGTAAAATAATATATAACAAAACGGTTCTGCAAAAATAATGACACGTTTTTACCCTTCTATAAATCCATTTGTTTTATATTTATTTCATCATACACAAAATTACAAATTACTCTAATTTGCCATCACAGAAATTTCTCGTGTGGGGGATACATTTAACAATATTTATTTGTAAAATTATATGAAAGGAAAAAGTTTATGACATGCAATCAAATAAGCTAAATTATGAGATCCTTTTCAGATCTACCCACTTCCATCATCCATTAATGAATTGCTTTTTTATATTTAATTTCTAATTTGGAGCAGCTCGTACCTACAGCTTTATTTGCAATATTATCATAGTTCTTTTTAACCAAAAGACGCATGTATTAGGTTTTGTCTGATGTGTTTCTATGTTTTGTATACTGTAGTTATATGTACGATACTAGATACTATAAAAGCATTGTTAATTTTCAGGTTTGGTAATATAACACTCTCCTTATCATTTATCGTTCACTTTTTGTAATATCACTTAAAAGTGGTATTACAAAAAGTGATCAGTGAATAAAAAGGAAAGTGTTTAAAATATATTCTCCGTGTAGTTTAATTAATTCATTGAAAGGTATATAATGATGTTTAAAAAATGTTATGTATATTATATTGAAATGCGGACTCATAGCTCAATTGATATTTTAATATTTACATAAAATAATATTAATATGAACATTCATGAAAAGATATCAAAGCAATCTTTACCTTGTAGCATTGCTGTTCTTAAAATAAAATAATAATAAAAAAGCAAATGAATCTTTCTCCCTCTCATTCCAGGGGTCTGGAGGTAGCGTGGTCTGGTTCTAATGAATTCCGAAAACAATGCGGCCCACCGAAGCGTCTCCAATTCAGCAATTTCTGAAACTCGCTGTTTTAAATTCTGCAATTCTACACTTTGCCTGTGAAAATTAAAACACTCTGCCATTGTTCAGAGTTCAGGCCGGCAACCGACAGTCAGTAAAGGAAGTGCATTACCTTTGACAGAAAGGTTGCTTAAATAAATTCGCACAATATATTTAATGAGAATCTCTTTGAAATCCGAACAATCCTTCAACAAGAAATGTCGTTCTATAACTACAACATACCTGAAGTTTTGATTTTGATGAGAAGTTTATACAAAATATCGCTTGAAATTTCACATATTATTATGATATTATAGAAAACTCTTGCCAGGTTTAAGTGATCATTTTCTACACATTTTAATATATTTTGTACCATCCATTGTCGAACAATTCTATTTACAATGATTTTAATATTTTTACATACCTTAATTTATATAAGATCATTTCTTTCACCTTTTTTGAAAGTTTATTTCTTTACTCAAATCTGATAAAAACATTTTGGTTTATCTGGTTTATTTGGTTTGCAAAGAAAAAATGAGGAAATCGGCTAAATAAATCATTTGAAAAAAGGAAAAAAATCTAATTTTAAGTTAACAACAGCTCCAATTTACGAATATGAGAATTTATAAAAATTAGATAGTTGATAAACCAATCAAAGGTTGAATATATTTTGTCAATTTATCAAGACAATAATTTTCCGATATACATATAATAACAATATTTTAAGCATAAAAAAAAACAATAACGTCAAGTGTTAACGGGTTTTATGGAAAATTTAGTTGCGATTTTTCGTATGTTAGTCTTTAATAAACTTCTTAGATTTTTAATTTTACAGAATTTATAGAAATATTCTGACAAAACCAAGTTTGATAGATTTTTGCGTTAAACCAGTAAATAACATGTAAAGACAAGCTTTTTTATAGTCAAGGAACTATCCGCGCTATAAACTTTTTTTTGATCGTGGATCTAGATTGTTGTGTTAACATACGAGGATTTAAAATAAACACTGTAAACCTTTGTTTATCTTCTGTGAATAATTAATTGGAGCTTTTCCTCATTTGAATTTGGATCAGCGTCGTCACCCGCTTCGAGAAACAGATTAAGAGCATAATTTATCACTAATTTTACGATCCGAAAAAGAATTTCATTTCGCAGCTAGAAAAATTCGTCTCTCGAGACGAAATTAATTAAAAGAAACGGCCAACCCCTTAACACAAGTGCCGACATGGTGCTTTTTGAAGCGAAGCATTAAACAGTTGTTTTATTTCTTTTCTTTCAATTAAGGTAAGCAGTCTTGCACTTTTTAATCTCCAAACATCCAATTGTCACAGAGGAACCGAGAAGAAATTTATTTCAAACATAATTTTTACGAACACCTTTATTGCATTTTTTATTACAGAAATAAAATTGAATCCACTTTTCATTTTAATTTATAGCTTTTCTTATTCACATGAAGGTACCCATGGCTTTAAATGAATACGAATTACAGAATTTTAAAGATTACTTATAATTTTAGAAACCTTTGTATAATATTTATGAAAAATTATTAGCTTTTATTTCATTCTACTGTAAGGATTTCACCGAAAAATCAAAGTGATTATCACCATCTTCCCTTTATTGTATTGATCAGAAATATCACTTACTGTATTTTTCTTGTATTTTATAGACAATCCTCCTATGAATCGAACTCAGGACGGTCAGCACGCCAGCCAAGTTCACTCACCATTACGCTAGGGAGGCGAAAGGATTTATTTAATACATTCAACGCTCTGTGATGTTATAAAAATGTTTCTTTGACGAATTCCTAACCTCAGATTAAGAATTTTTTATCGAAATTGCCCGTAATTTGATATTATTCAACAGAAATTTGGTCGTGGTATTGTTAATTTTTATCGGTAAAATACTGAAAAAAAAAAGATAAATTGTTCACTTATTTACTATGGTGATTGCCAGTAATTTGTTGCCTTAAATTTATTTCAACAATATAAATAAATATAACGTAAAACCATTTGGTATTTCATTCATTAATAATTAATGGATATAATTGTATTATTTCTATGCTTGGACGTAGATATCACAGGATGACCAAATTTTCTCATTATTTGTCTAGTCATGTAAAAGATAACGAGATATTCTGAAGAAAAATAACCAAGTCACTTAATTATGGTTTATCTCAATTTATTGCTGGAATAAGTCTTATCCACTCAAGATTTATTTGAGTATTATGACTTGGCAGAATATAACATATTGTGGCAGACACCTTTGTTATTATTATTCTCAAAGCCAAATTATACCAGACAATCTGAAGAATAAATATGACACTAAGAAAATTATCTTTTTTTTACGTATTATTACGTTTTATTTTATTGTGTCTTTAATACAAATATATTCACAATATTGATATTTTAAATATCAATGTTTGTGGTAAGTCGTTTTAAGATTTAAGCTTTTTTTCAAATAGTAATATGAGAATATAACAACTCACCGAGATTACATTTTTTTAATGAATTTGGAAAGTTTTTTTAGCAGAGGCTTTAATGAAATGTAAGTTAGATTCTTCGCGAATTATTTTACGTACTAGGAGATAACTGAAAATAAACAAATATATTTTTTACGACCAAGAAAGGCACATGACATTTTTTTTAAATGTATCGCTGTTTTTAAACATGGTGATTTTGATAACAATTTTAGATTTTTAATTACTTTCTGTTGATTTTCAAAATTTTATTAGTGTTTATTCCAAATTGTAGCACATTACAAGTGTTATCATAAAAAAAAAACATGAAGAAAAAAATAAGTTGTCTATTTCGATAACGTTTCTTCTTTTTACCCCTATTCACACTCAGTGGTGCATAGGGCACTGCATCGTATTGTCGCAGCGTTATTTTGATCGTTAATTTCATGAAAGCAAGGTGATTTGTCCTGCGCTTCACAGACCAGTCTATGGTAGTATAAAATTAATATTATAGCCAGACAATACTTATTTGTTTTAACCCCTCTAAGAATCGCACCCAAAAGCTCCCATATATGCTTTTTTTAAGATGATTTTTTTCAAACATCATAAATTTTTAATAAAAAACGTTTGTATAATTTTTTTTAGGGTTGCACAAATTGAACCAACGGTAAGAAAATACAAAGACATGGTTTTCATGGCGAGTACTCTCACCATGCACGGATCATTCGCGGAGCGGGGGTAGAAAAATTAAATTTGTATTCTTGAAAGGAAAAAGTTGAGTGAATGGATTTGAGCAACCCTACCCGCCCCTCCAGCTAACGGCATAAAGAAGTTTTAATCCAAAAAAATCTCAATTTTCCCCGACAATAGCATGTAAACATTACATCCCTAGTCGCACCGAACAATGCCTATTTCTGATCGTCTTATGATTTTTATAAAAATCCGCGTACATATTTAATTCACCCCTGCAATTTCCCGACTGTGTGTAATAATATAATATGATTCTGTTCAAGTAGCGCTTTTGTCTGTCAAAGAGAATGGCGTTATTAAAAAATCATGAATTGAAAAGGCTTTATTCGATCCGCGACTTAGACGCCTCAGAAATATACAAACTTCATGCTTACCTTTGAGGATCAGGTATACCTCAGTACAAGGACCTACCAGCAACCGAAGTTACCTTTAAATCGTCCTTATATTCAAAATTTGAATTTTTTATATTTTATTTTATTTTTATTTGTTCGGGAATTGTACAACTTTACATTTAAAAAAGTATAAAATAAACATTAGTTACATTAACAATAATAAAAATTACATTACATTAACAAAAATAGTTACATTAATAAAAATAAAGCCAATTAAACAATTCCACATTTATGGTATAACAACTATCAAAACGTTAAGAGATTAAAAAAAGGGCATAGTATAAAAAAAATTGCAGGAAGGAGAAGGAAAGGAGAGGAATAAATGAAAGTAAATATAAAAAAAATGATAATTTTTTTTGGGTTAAAACTATTTTTTAATTACTATTTTTATTTATTTAAACTTCATGACACACGTGAAGCACATTGGCGGGCTTATTGCTAAAAACAATATCTTCCAAAAGTGATATTGGTCAAAACGATTTGAATACCTTATATAGTTAGTTGTTTGCAATCAGAGTGTAGACCAATAAGGAACCCTCTGATTGCAAACTGTTCTTAAACATAAAAAAACATTAATTACCTACCAATTGATTGTAGTAAGAAAGGCAAAGGAAAAAGGTTGTTAGGGGAAGGAGGTAGAGGGAAAAAATATGTTTCCATAAATAAAAAAACAACATAAAATACTGAAGTTGAGAAAATTTATAAAATATTTGATCAAAATATCCACTTTTATTACCTTCTGAGAAAACTTTATTTTTAAATATTCGATTTTTAAAAAGGTGTATTTTTTTGTTGTTTTTATTTCTTATTTTTAATTTGATTTAAGGACTTCGTTTTCAAATACTAACTAAAAATAAATAAAATATTAAACCTTTTAAATTTTACAACTTTAAAATATTTCATTGTAAAAAAAAAATAAGTTCATTAAATTTAAAATGGTACAATCAGATATTTATTTTTATATTTCATTGAAATAATTACTTCAAATGATTGAAATATGGTATTTTCCGATAATTAAATATTGTGATATTCAACAACAAAAAAAAAACACACTCCCAAATGGTAGGCAAATTTATTCTTATTTTTAGCAAAAATATTTCTTATATATTTCTTTTTTGTATATAAAACAAAATACCTTATAATTAAATGGGTACTTTGCTGAAAATTCCGAATGAAAGGATGTTTCAACATAAATGTGAATGAACCCATTATTCATTTCAAATATGCTTTTTTCAGTTTTCAACTATTAAATATTTTTCTTTGTCATATTTTTTCCGCCTCTGTAGTGTAATGGTCATCATGCTCGGCTACCGTACTGGAGGTTCCGGGTTCGATTCCTAAGAAGGGCTCAAATAAATATTAGTGATTTTTTCACTCTCATATTACCCTGGACTAGTACCTGAAGCGGAGGGTTAATCACCTTTCCTTTATGTGCTAACGATCAAGGTAACACTGCGTTTGTATGCAGTGCCTTATGCGCCATCGGGTACGGATGAGGGTTGATATATTTTGTACATTTAAAAAGCTGTTAAATTCTGAAAAAAGTCATTTCGTAAAAATGTATTCGCAGTTGACATTTAAATGCACTTCATATGCACAGTATATGCAGAGCTAATTTAAAATGGTCGGATCGTATCAGGGAAGCAGGATGTGTCTGGAGGTTGTACAATGCTTGGGTATGGAGCGACTTGTGAAATAGACCGAAGGAAACAGTGATACGGAAATACTCGCGTCTGGGAAACTTAGTACAAGGAAGGAGACGCCAAATGTAGGAGTATTACAAAATGTAATCATAATTTAAACATATTGTAAATATACTTTGAATATGAACATGCTTTAAATAAAATGAAATCATAATTTAAAATGTCATTATTGTGTTTTGAATAATGTATACATATACCATTAGAACTTTAGAGACTTGCAGACTTTACCCTGTGGAATGAAAATAAATAAATAAATATTGTATGCAAAACTTAAATATAAGATCCCAAATAATATAATGAAACCCTTATCCGCACCCCAATGGTGCATAGGGCACTGCTTCATATAAACGCAGTGTTATCTCGATCGTTTACACATGAAGGAAAGGTGATCAGCCCTCCGCTTCAGGTACCAGTCCAGCGTAATATTAAATGAATATTACAGTGAAAAAATCACTTATATTTATTTGACCCCCGCTAGGAGTCGAACCCGGGACCTCCAGAACGGTAGCCAACGTGCTGACCATTACGGACCACTATGGAGGCGGACAAAAATATAGAATTTGAAACAAATACGCACTGCAATATTCATTATTAAAAGACAATCTGCGTTTACCATGTTTTATCTATACAAATAAGTCAAAATATTATTTTCTATTATCAAAAATTATATAATTTTAAATTTTAAAGCTTAGAACTATGTGATTATATAACATTTGTTAAAGAATTACATAAACGTCATTTTATATAATTTAAGGATACTGCTTAGATTTTTTTAAACAAAACATGCATCATGTCTAAAGCTTTACTTAAAGCTGCAAAAAGCTTAAAATAATTATATTAAGTTGACTTACCAACATACGACCCGTAACTAAGCTTCGAATCGAGATCTCTATATATACCTACATATTTTGCTGTCGCATCTGAACATATCACTGCATATAATGCCATCTGTGGTGTCTTTTAATAATTAATTTATACAAACTTAATAATGAGTAGGTATCTAGAAAAATAAAATAAAATATTCTTACATAAAAAAATGCGAATAGGAATTTTCCGTTTGTCGACATTTACGGGTATAACATAATAAAAGTAGTCTTTGGCTTCTACTACCATCACGCCGTTTTTTCTTCAAGTATATTAGAGAATATAAAATGCCACACTTGTGTGTGCCGACATATACTTCTAACTTCCCATACATCATACATTTAATTATACATCATCTTCCGATTTGACACGACCAGATAACAAGTTTTGATCGATTTCGTATTACAAATTGTAATAGGGTAGGATGATTACACCTTCTAAAATATGTTGTGATTGTCAATCAAGGGTAGAATCTAGTATCAAGTTATTAGTATTATTCATGGCTTATGTTCCACGTGTATGTATACATCACTCAAACCAGCCTTTAACAGGTCGTGGAGTTATCAGTTTAAAAATACAACTTCTAAGTGGACAAAACACAGATATGGGAACGAAGATTAAGAAACACTAAATATTGTATATAACTTATATTTGAAGCGCTAACTTTGTGATTTTTCCATTCTATAATTAAAATGTAACTTTGTTTTAATATCACTTTAAATATTATATTATGATTTAATTATACTTATTATAATTTATATGCGATTTTTTCCGCCTACGTAGTGTAATGGTCAGCACGCTCGGCTACCGTTCTCGAGGTCCCGGGTTTGATTCCCAGGGGGGATCAAATAAATACAAGTGTTTTTTTTTCACTCTTATATATATTCAATATTACCCTGGACTGGTATCTGAAGAGAAGGGCTAATCACCTTTCCTTCATGTGTTTACGATCTAGATAACACTGCGTTTATATAATGCACCATTGGGGTGCGGATAAGGGTTTTTAAATTTTGTTTAAAAAAAATAATTTTAAATATTTTCATTATTTTTAACTAAATCTCTATTTTTTACTGTCTCTTATGAATATTATTGCAAAAGTCATGTAGCAGTGCTTACTGGTACAAGTACAGAGAAAGTGCAATACACCACATTATCATTTCACGAAATAACACCACACCTCACTCCACATCCACACACTCACAGGTACACCACAGAAGTTCCTTTATTCATCCATTTCATGTCGTCCCCTCGACACCCAAATGCACTAGACCTATGTAGACAATATTATGCTTGTCTGTCTATATTTTAGATTGCAAAAGCTCCAAGAAAGTCTCCTGTCGATACGAGACCTTATACAATAAGAAAACATGTAAAATTAATTTTCATTTAAAATAAAATTGTCAAATAAATTAAATTAATAAAAACACAAAATTGATCAAATTACTAATCTAAAAATACAGTATTGTTTGTTAATATTTCGCAAATACTATAATATAATACAATATAATAATTGTCATCTGCTGATTTCGAAATGTTACTTATCTACCTAAATAAGATAGCCATACGCGCGCCATTTCTCAAAAATGTGATGGAAACATCTTTTTCAACCCCAATCTGCAAATCAAAGGGTGTATATGGCAACGCATCCAGTTTATATGATGTAGTCCCCTTTGCACCATTGGGTGTGGACAAAGGTAGTAGAAGTAGTAGTATTAAAATTAGAATTAAGTGATAAATCAAATCATTTTCATAACATAATGAGTTCATTTAAAAAGATGTAATAAATTTCATAATACTTATAGTAATTTTTTTATAAAACACCGGTATTTTCTGTTCTTTATAAGCTATGTGTGTTTGTTTATATAAATATATATATATACACATATATATTATATATTCATATATTTATACATTTTTATATTTATTTCGGCAAGAGTTGCATAAATCAAACCATCTTCAAAATGAGATTTCTCACTTCTAGTAGTTTTCTAAACAAACAAACTGTGAATATTTCCATGTACTTGAAAGTTCTCGGTGTAACCTGTCAGGCGGCAGGAGCAGATTTTATTATGAATTTCATTTGGAAAGGTTCACTCCTCTCCTGACTGCTATCCTGGTATTTGCCTGTCAAATATTACAGCCACGTCTGTGTACTGTCATGTCTTCAATTCCATATTAAATTTCATATTTCGTCTCACTTTTGCTTTGTAATTTGCTCACTTTGCGTTATAATTGGATTTAAATTAACGCATTTTTTTATGAAATAAAACGTTTTGTTATATGGGTTATATGGGACTTAATTATTTTTAAGGCATCGCAATACAGTATTTAATTTACCAAAAACCATTAAGTTGGATGATATACTCATATTAATAAAAAAATATTTTTAAAATGAAGATTTTTTTACCCTAGTCAAAACTTGGTTGGTTGGTTGGAAGATATTGCTTTTAAGCAATAAGCCTGCTTATATACTTATTTGTTTTCTGTACATGAAGTTAAAATAAATAAAAAATATCATCGTAGTTATTATTTTTAAAACACTTTTTAAAGCTCTACATTTTTGGTGTTGAAATACGTATTTTATGATATATTTAATAGTTTATGGAATGTGTATAATAATATTAAGTAGCGATGACTATTAAAAGAAGCGAGTAATTAAGAAACGTATTACATGAATGTGACATTGTTTAAAATATCTATGTTTGAGAACATTTTATAGTAAGGAATATGAATTTACAAAAAAGTATCTTCATTAATTTTTAACTAAAATTTTCACAATTTTTATTACAGTAATCAACAGTTTTTACCGGAATAAGTATATTTATCTATGGCATCACATTCCCATAAATTGAAGCTAATAAATAAAAACATTAAAAAAATCAGTTGTCGCAAGTTAATAAACAAATAAATGTGTTTGTACTGGATTGCACCAAACTGTGCTCAAACTCACGTACAGTTATATGTAAATATTATACCGTTCTTTCATTTGTAAAATTATTTTTAATTTCTGTTTTGATTATGGTAATCATACTTTTATCCTATAGAAAATTTAAGTTTAATATAAAAGAATACATAAATGTATTTTGAAGTCATAAACAATATGTTGAAAAACTGCAGTCCATTTTTGTCTTCTTCTTCTTTTTTTAATGGCTTTTCACCCGTCTAGAGTGTTCTAGTCAGTGTCTTCTTCTTCTTCTTTTTGATGGCTTTTCACCCATCTTGGGTGCTATAGCCAGTGTCGAGTTATTCTAGTCAGTGTCAAGTTATTACCATATTATCAAATAAGAACAGAATAACATAAATTTTGACTTCCTATGTATATGTCCTACTTTATATATACAGTAAACGTGTATGCGTGGACTTTTTATAGAACTATGTAAAAGAAAGCCATGGTTTGGGCTATTTCATACGGAGTTAAAAAATTAACTACGCTGTTTTGATCATTTTTAAATTATTACCTATTGGTAAAAAATGGATATCCTTAAATTATTTTTCAGTAATTATGAAATTTACAATAAAGATCGACATCCGGTTAAAAAGTGAATAACACATTTCATGAGAAATAAAAGCTCAATGTTAACTGGCGAAGGGAATCGATACTCGAGATGATGTGAGCAATAACAAGTTTACCCATATAAAGATGGTGATACTGATCCATGAAGTTATTTTGCTTTCACACGAAGTAAGTTAAATTCATCAGCCATCATATCTGATCCAGACATAAAATTTTCCGATGCATTTACGCTATTGGATGGCCCCTGATGGCTGTTGGATCTTCCTTCTAAGTACTTCACTTTAACGGCTCTTTCACGCCTTGCAAACTTCGCCAGAGAAACGACATAAATTCGTGCATAAAACTATTTCTACAATTATTTCAATAGCAATTCCAAATACCTTGTTTCAATCTAAATAAGTTTATTGACTAAAAATCACATTTTACGTCTCAAATTAAATCACAAGTAAATTCAAATATTTGAAAATATAAAACACCCTATTATCTTTTTTCTGTGTACACAAATATATTTGCCCTCCTACGTAGTGAGATGGCAAGCGCACTTGCCTTCAATGTCGAAGCCCGGCTTCAATTCAAAATAATTGTTAGTAATTTTCTATTTCATTTTCAAACAACGTATAAGATGCGAAATGCATCAAAACACGTATCAATTAAGATAAAAGAAAGAGTGTTATTTATAATGTAAACCGTTAGTTAAAAATAAAGATTTTCCTTTAAAGGTGTTTCAACATGTATCATTCTTCCCTTTTTTTATTTAAAGAAGATGGAAGTCTAAGAAAGTATTCCAGAACTTACGACCTGATATTAGCTGGCTTATACGAACACTTTATAAGTCAGCCAAATGCCAGGTCATAAGCCCTGGGATGCTCAAACTTCCATCTTCTTTCAAGAGTTAAGAATGATACATGTTTCATATCAAGTTGAGATACCTTTAAATTAACATCTCATCCGTAGGATAAATAATCCAGTATTTTATTTAATAATTATATTTATATTAGTATTCATTTAGTAATATATAAATGTCCGCCTCCGTAGTGTCAGCACGCTCGGCTACCGTTCTGGAGGTCCTGGGTTCGATTCCCAGGGGGGGTCAAATAAATTGTAATAAAACAAATAAATCAAAAAGTGATTTTTTCACTCTAACATTTATTCAATATTACCCTGGACTGGTACCTGAAGCGGAGGGCTGATCACATTTCCTTCGTGTGTTAACGATCAAGATAAAACTGTGTTTGTATAATGCAGTGCCCTATGCACCATTGGGGTGTAGATTAGGGTTTGAATTGAATAAATAAATATCGCACAAACGAGTTTTAAATTGCTAACGAAAAGATTTGTTCTCCTTCGAGTATTTTCTAAATGACATATACGTGTCGTGAGACAAGAACGTAAACGCTCATGGTTGGTAAAAATAATTTTATCTCACAACGAAAGGATATGTCGGCATTCTAACTGTATAATAACACTGCACTTGACGTAATAATCGTTTGTTTTTATGGTATTTCCATTTGGGAGATACCAAAAGGCTGTTTATTTCGTACACCATTGATTTCACTTTACCCCTCCATTGGGCGCATTTATCTGCTCTTGAAGCTCACCGACTCAACCCTTAAGAATGTCAATTTGAAATCAGTTTAAAACATTTTGTGCTTCTCTGTGGAAGCATTAACCAACCGTAAGATAATCTGTATCTTCTCTTATTCTCGTTTGTTAAAAAGAAAACATTTATTTAAACAAAATCTGAAATTTTCTTCATTTCTTCAATTTAAAAAGTGTTACGTGGATATAGAGTGCAACATAGAAAACCCAAAATGGCAAAGCTACATCAGTTATAAAAAAAGACTTGATAAACTAAACGGGTCGTTTTAAAACAATTTTTGTTATATTATTATTCTAATTCACACTTTTTTAAAGAAATATATTCGCGGAAACACTTTTACATCGTTAGTAACAAACAAAACTTCTTCATTATTCACGTGTTTAGAAATTTAACTACACATTTAAGTTTCAATTTCCTTATCAGGATACATCGCTCACTCCTTTCAACAACGTCATAATTAAAAAACTGTCAATTTTCAGTTGTGCATGTTTTTGGAATGCCCAGAAAATGTACTAGATTCTAGCAAAAGCGGCATATTTTTAACTGAATATTTACGCGCTACAGAGCAGAAAGTGTGGTTTTTGCATTTTGTTTAATTAGTTTTTAAAAATAAATTAAATTTTGCTTGGATTTATGCAATATGGCTTGATATTTATTTTTAATACATTTTATTATATTTTTAAACTTAAAAACGATCTCCTGAAAAATCAAGTTTTTTTATATAAGACGTTGTTGAAAGGAGTGAGCGACATGTTAAACGTAAAAGTAATAAAAAGTACGTTTTACAATATAAGACTCAACCTACTCATGTTGCTTTAAAAAAAACGAGTTAAGTTTGTCTAATCCTCAAAACTGACTTCTTTGCTTATTAACTTTTCTCTTTCGCACTCTCTTTTATCAACGAAACATATTTAAAATTCTTCTTCTTCTCTCTTTTGACATCTGACATATATTTCAATAATAATGCCGACAGGCCGAAACTGGCGTTACGGGTTCTATTCCCGGCATTTGCAAAATGAATTGAAGACAGATTTATTTTCAATTGGTCTGGGTGTTTGTGATGTATTTCTCACATTTACCTTCCTTATCCTTACTATCCTACCCACAGACAAGCATCTAAAATAGTCACCTTGTGGGTTATTCCTTTTTTTAAGATGAAAAATATCTTTTAGGGGTTATATCCGGTTTTTGTTAATAACGATTTAATCGTAAAAATATGAATGGTTACATATTGTTTATATTAATTGAAAAATATCTAATTAACTTGATATTCTAATGAACCATTAAAAAACAACGCAACGCATAGAAAAACAATTTTCTCAGACTCCAAATATATTCATGGAGATTTAATCTTTTTACATATTTTTCCTCTGGTAACTGTTACGGTTATGTTGCAGACTTTATTAAAGAAACCCGTAATGGGTAAGTGAATAATAGTAACGTGGGGTGAACTTTTTATCAAAAAGAATTTTTAAAAAGGTTTTTTTTATTTTATTTATTTATTCGAAATCAGAGAAAAAACACGAAAAAGATTATAATCATTAACAACCTTTCATGGCTTTACTCCTTTCCAAATGTTTTGCTACTCGATTATCTTTATTTGGTAATATTAAACATAAATTTTGGAGTCATTTAAAAATGAATTTTCTTTTTAAAAAGTCAAACTTGGTTTACATTTTTAAATAAAGTTGGTATGCAAGTATATATATTTTTTTACCTTTTAATAGTATGACGATCTTTTTGTACAATACAACAGTATGGACCATAGTTCAAATCAACAATAAAACATTTTTTATGCAAATACAGTTTATGAAATTTAAGGTGTACATCTAACAAACATTTTATATTTTTATTTCTGTTGATGTGGTGTAGTAAAGGTAATATGATGTACCTTAAATAAATTAAATGAAAATAATGTATCAAAAATACCATGATGAGGTGATTTTCTTCCTTTTTGTCTATCTCCGAAGATGACTGATTTGGAGAACGTAAGATTTTTCAATATTATAAGCAATTTTTTGAAAAACACACTTATAAACTGTAAAAGCCTTTTCGAACATTTGCATCCCCTAGTTTCGTATTTACCCCATTGTACGGTATGCCATACAATTCAGATCATTTAGAGTCTTAATTCTGCTAGTACGAAAACACTGGGAGGGGAAAAAAGATAACTGTCGCAAATAATCCTTAATTATGTAACTACTAGATCACTTAAAGTAATGGATAATGGCTGAATTAGGAACATATTGTATTTTTGTTAAGCTGGAGAGCGCGTCTGTGTTCTACTTAATGTGTTTGCTTAGATGAATGCGGCTAGAATATTAAGATATTTTATTATAGCAGTTATTTTGAAGAGCTTTCTTACTAATGATCGATAAATCTTTGTAAAAAAAATATTCCTTGCTGGTTTCATAAGATATAAAATTTACAATAAACGATCGCTTATGCATCTATGTGTTTACAACATTTTGAGTGTGTCCAAATATTTGTTCATAAATATTGATTATCTCTAATTATAGGAGTTATTCATCATATTATTTTTTGACATTTCAACAAAGAATATGGAAGTCTGGGCATTTACGGGAATATGACAGTCGTAAGCCCAGACATCCATATTCTTCTTCATCTATGTTGAGATGTCAAAAAATTATATGTTTGTGTTTATATAAAATTCGTTGATTCGAAAAAAATGTATGTGAATTGGTATGTACTTATGTTTATATCAATTTTAATTGATATTTTAACTAAAAAATTGTACCCAGTAATGTATACAATTAAAGGGACAATCCGCATTTGATATATAAATATTTAAAGTTACTCCCGGTACGTGGAATATTGTAGATGAGTATCATCGTTGAACAACAAACTATACAAAAATATCAAAATCTTCTAGTACACAACCATGATACACGATTTACCCACAACGAAGATTTGACAGTCCCAAGAATTAACAGTAAATATGGGAGTCGAACACTTCAATATATCGTTCCAAACATCTTTCATTTGTTGCCGACGGAGGTTAGAGGTCAAAATAAAATATGGAACAAAGGCAAAATAAAGTAATGGGTAAATGATCAAGAGTTTACTCTACGAAAATTGTAAAACAGTTTATTTATATATTTTTTCTCTGTTTTTGTTTGTATAATTAAGTTAAAATGGATAAAAACAAAAAAAAATGTATGTAAAAAGAACTCCACCGGAAGACACACACAGTGGCTTGGTAGGTCTCAGAAAAAATATATTTTAAATATATTTATAATTGTTCTTTTAAATAAATGTAAACAATTTATGTAAATAAAAAATAAACAAATAAAAAACTTAAGACAGCCAAATACCAGGTCGTAAGCCCTGGGATGCTCAGACTTTTATCTTCTATCATACAAAAAAAACGTAAGATGTTTCATTACGAGTTGAGGTTTCTTTAAAATTGATGCCATATATTATTCACAAGGTGAATAATCGAATCTCTTCTAGAATAAATAATAAAAAATCAATTTTTATTTCTTAACGTACTCGTTCCATACTCGTTAAAACAACCTCGCGGTAAATTTACGTTTATGTAAATTGTGTATCCTTAGTATAATGTGAAATGTGCAATTGTTATTCTTTGATACTAATGGATGCTTCACAAAGTTCAAATAAGATCATAAAAGTTCAGATTCTTTTTTCATGAAAAGAAGAAATAAAAGCACCTCAAAGTAATAAAAATAAAATAAGATCGAATAGTATTTGATGAGGTTGAGGGGTCGGTATAAGATTTTTATTTGGTATATTTTCCATTTTAAGAAGAATTGAAGTACCTGCAGGGTGCCTATTATCTCCATTATTTTCTATCTACGTCTTGAGAGCTCGAGTAGGCAGACATTCAGTTTATAATATTAAACTAATACGAAAAACATATAATATCATCGATGAATATATTATTCTGCAAATTAATATTATTCGTGCATTATCCAAATCCGATTACCTTAAATAAAATTGGTATTTTTTTAAATTTTATTAGTTATATATTGTCACAAAAATATGACATTTTAATTACACATTTCTACTTGTGAAATAGTTACTTAGTAAGAAGTAATTGTTTCCATAAAAATTGGAAAATTGGCTTCAAAATATTAAAAAAATATTTTTAGAAGCTTTACACAAGTCTTTGTATTTTAAAAAGACTTTTTCGTTTGCAATTTTTATAAGGAAAGAAAAACTGCGCTGTGATTATTGTGGCGTGCATTCTTAAAAAAAAAGTATATTTACCTTTTTACTTTACCCGTTACTTGTTTTATATTTTATATTTTGCCCTTTATTAGTATTGTTAAATTTTTTAAACATTTTTTTACATTATTATATATGTTTCAATATTGTTAGCCTTAGAGCGCTTGTACACTACACGGACTTTTACCGTCTACGACATTTTAGCGTGATTGAATTTGTGATCACGCACCGATCAAGCACACCAATCCAAAGAAAGACTGCCAAAAGCACAAGCCAATCCAAGCCAATCATCCGTTTTATCATGTTCACCGGACTGCCAAAATGAGACGTGGATATTATTTATCTGGAATATTATATATGTATATGACTTATATATATAATAATCCTGATGTTTTAGACACTTTCAAAATATTGGGAAAAGTAAATAGTAAAAATATAAATTAGTCAAAATTTTAAATATTTTAAAGTGTCTAAGTGTGTTAAATAATTCGGGAAGAATCTCACATACATTTCATGAATGTCTCAGCTAAAAACAACTTGAAAGTGAAGTAAAATGTGAAATGATTATTTCCGAAAGTATTTTTTTTTTTCAAATACATATCAGCTTACTATGGTTCCAGGTATTCCTGTCCATGACATTATTACGTCTTGTATCGCCAACTGATTTTTTTCCAATTTCGACTAATAGATTGCGTCTGGTAGGTTCGATGAACCTACCTCCGTCCCTGTCTAACGCACGACCTCTCGGTCCACCCCAGTAGACCCATCCCTCTCACACCCCCACTGTCTGTTGTCTCCCAATCTATTTGGTTAAAAGCCCCATTGATACCTGCCAATGGAGCCTTCCGGTGAAGCCTTTACGTGATACGGACAGAGGTTACTCAATTATTTATCACTCGAAATCAACTATTACAATCCCTACAAACAATAGTTCTGTGAGAACCACAAACTGGCTTGATGCAGTTTTAACTGGATTGTTAGGTAATATTTTTCCGCCTCCATAGCGTATTGGTTAGGGCGCTGGGCTAAGTGGAGGTTCTGGGTTCGATTCCTAAGAGGGTCAAACTAAATATTAGTAATTTTTCAGTCTAATATTTATTAATATTACCCTGAATTGGTATCTGAAGCGCAAGACTGATGACCTTTCTTTCGTATGTTTAACGATCAAGATAACACTGCTTCAATACAATGTAGTGCCCTATGCATCATTTGGTATGGTTAAGAGGTTAAAGCAGAATATTTAAAGTCTGATTTTTTTGCCCCCTCCAAAGTGTTGTAGTCAGCGTTTTTGGCTACCGTGCTGGAGGTCCCGGGTTCGATTCCAAGGGGAGTCAAAATAAATATGGGTGATTTTCACTCTCATATGTATTTAAAACCACCCTGGACTGGTACAAGAAGTGCAGGGCTGATCACCTTGCCTTCATGCAATTAACGATCATGGTAACACTGCGCCGCTACGATACAGTGCCTTATGCACCATTGGGCGCGGATAAGGGTTAAAAGAAATATTATTTTTTAAAGCCTACTCAATCTTTATCTATTTTCTGCTTGAAGTATATGGTATAAAATAAAAAACTTGTTTCAAAGTCTTTTGTTATCATTTGTGGATAGATATTATTAGGTACTGAAAAAAATGTGTAGGTACATAGTTTCTCATCCAAACCCATATGAATTTTTGGGATTTTTTTCTAAATATTTTTAAAACCATATTTAAGTTTGGTTTCATGTTATGGTTCATTATGTATGTTTACTTAAATTTGATAATTCATTATGTCTGAAAAACATTTACGCAAATAAATAGCTTAAAAACAATAAAATGAGATAAATTTAAGCCCAAATTTTCAGTTTTCCTGAGATCCAAATAAAATTTTACTAGTATAATTAATTTCAAAACAATAATTTCCCACGCGTTCAAACACATTATTTTAAGGAAATTTATGTAATAAAAACATAAAGGAAAAGTGATATTTAAATGCTACCCTTTCTGACCCTTCAGGTGGCTGAGCTGTGTACCGGGTACCACACAATCTGCGGGTGGCATCTGTGGTCGGGGAAATTAATTTCCTCTCACGAACATCTCTCGTCATAACTCGCTTACATAAAGCATTTTAATAACGATCTTATTTACTACTTTACGGCGACACCCACATTATATTCGTATATGAATGAGAACCAAACTTTATACTAACTGTTATCGGCTAATTGAAGTGATAACTTATTATCATGTATTCGTATTAGTTTTGGTTATTTAAAAAAAAAACTTTTTTCTTACTTTATTATTTGTGTTCCAGTCTTGTTAACCTTAATCCCATGTCCCAAAATGAGAAATAGAAATTACTCATCGGGAATATAATATGAATATATGACTTATGTATGTAATATGTTTTGAAATAAATAAGTAAATTCACTGTTTTAAATTTACCATTCTGTTCATGTAACATCCGTACATCACTTTTTGTTTGGACATTTCTTTTGAATCGGATTCTCATATTGTAAAACCGTGTGATCGTCTGCGGGTTTCAAAGAGTACATTGAAAAAAGTCCTTTTTCCTACTTAAAGCAACTTTAAGGTTATGTTCTCGTTAGTAGAATCCATTTTGAAATGTGAAATAAAGCATGCGGCCATTTTACTAATATGAAAATAGTACAAAATCTGCAATATTTCATTAATCATAGTTGAGCAACAAACTAGTAAAAAGTTTAAAATCTTAACTTAGTTGTACTGCACGACTATGATACCCGCTTCACTCAAACACTCAAAAATATTATTTAAGTAAAAATAATGAAAAAGTTTGTAAAAAAAACTCTACCGACAAGACACATCAAATCTCCATAAAACAAAAACAAAAAGTTTGTTAATACGAGCATAATCCTTGTTACAGGAATCTTTTACAAGCTTAAATTTGGAGGCTTTGCGGTTTAACCTTTTTCTTTTTTTTTCAAAAATAACCAGCATTGTTTTTTTACATTTTGAGATCTCAACATAGATGAAGATTATTATGGATGTCTAATTATTTATACACGTGTCACATTCACTATTCTATCCATGATTGACAACTACACTACTCAATTTATTGGAACTCAGACATATGTCATAAATCTCATGACGCTTCATATTTGAGTTCACGAAAGCCATCTATATTTGGTTTAAGAAAGCATAGCTTATCCCTTTAACTTCAATGTATGTTCTACAAAATGGTCTCTCAACCTGCTGTTGACAGGTCATAGGTCCTATAAATACCCAGACTTACATATTCTTCTTCATCTGTGTTGTAATAAAATGTTAAAATAAATCCTAAGTAAAGAAACCAGATTTGTGAATAAGGATTTGAACACATCCAAAATGTTGCGAATAGCATTTTTATTTTCAGTACAAAATATTGTATATTAACCAATTTCAAGTAAAAATTTCAGTACACTATCGGCGTTTGCATTAGAAACATCG
Organism: Brachycentrus maculatus; assembly: GCF_059751285.1. NCBI lineage: Eukaryota > Metazoa > Arthropoda > Insecta > Trichoptera > Brachycentridae > Brachycentrus > Brachycentrus maculatus. The sequence continues at coordinate 2,300,538 of NW_028280831.1, read as the reverse complement.
TAAGTCGAGCCAACCGCCTGCAAAGTGCTACTGCACAGTGGCAAAGTGCCTCGTGATTTATAATACACGATACTTCCATCAGGCAATAGCCCATTTACGGGCTACAGAATGGCAAGTGGCAAGTTTTTACACGATTATGAATAAATAACTGCTAACTGTCTGGTAAGGCTGGAACCAAACTTGGTAATAACCACAACAGTAGAGAAAACTTAGAAAAAATCTTTGTCATTTTTATTTGTTTCCCGATAATAACAACATAAAAAAACATCCAAGAAAAATTAAATAGCATTTTAAAATTTCTTTTTTTTTAAACCCTTATCCGCACCCCAATGGTGCAAAGGGCACTGCATCATATAAACGCAGTGTTATCTTGATCGTTAACACACGAAGGAAAGATGATCAGCCCTCCTCTTCAGGTACCAGTCCAGGGTAGTATTGAATAAATATTAGAGTGAAAAAAAAACAAACTTCAAATTTACTATTGGTAAATACCGTTAATCAATTAAATAATTTTTAGTATTCACCCGTTTGCAAGTGAATTTGGCTCTAACAAACAAAATGCATAGTTGTAATAAAAAATATTATAAGAGGAGATAGAGTCTGGAAAAATATAACAATGATTTGATCGAAATGAAGGGAAATTGGAAAAAATCGATCATTAGTTATTAAATCATATAAAAATATGATCAGCAAAATTATTGTTAACTAAATATAACTATGAAATTTATTTTGGTTTAAATAACATCTGGCTTCTCCAGGGTACGAACTTATAATACTTATTTACTTAATATTAATAACTTATAATAACTTATAATACTTAATATTTTCAGGCTTTACAATTTTTGAGGGGTAGTTATTCATAATATTATCCTAAAAACATATTTTTATTTTTACAAATTTTAGTAACTTATAATTATAATGTTCAAAAAAATCATTTTATTTATTTTAGTAGTAACTAATAATACTTTCAAAAATCTTGTTTTTCATTTTATGAATTTTAATCATTAGTAATAATCAAAAATGTTTTAAAAAAAAGTTTTTCAATTTATGAATTTAAGTAATTAGTAATAATAATAACCAAAAATAGAGGTTTTCAATTCATAAATTTAAGCAATTAGTAATAATAATGTCCAAAAATAGGGTTTTTCATTTTATGAATTTAAGGAATTAGTAATCATATAATATGTTTAAAAACAGGGTTTTTCAATTTATAAATTAAAGCAATAAGTAATATTAATATTCTATAATAAGGTTTTTCATTTCATGAATTTCAGCAATTAGTAATAATAATGTGGAAAAATAAGGTTTTTTTATTTTGTGAATTTAAGCAATTAGTAATAATAACGTCCAAAAATAGGGTTTTTCATTTTATGAATTTAAGCAATTAGTAGTGATAATGTCCTAAAATACGCTTTTTCATTTTGTGAATTTAGACAATTTGTAATAATAATGTTCAAAAATAATGGTTTTCATGTATGAATTAAAGTAATAAGTAATGGATTTATATTATCCACTGACACTTCGTGATGGAATTGCATTTTTAATATATTATTAGATTCAAACCAATATTTTTGGCTTTTCCACTTTATTATTATTTGACCAGCGACCGGGTTTCGTCGTTACCGACATCATCAGACATCACCAGTCTTATGATGTCGGTAACGACGAAACCCGGTCGCTGGTCAAATAAAAAAAAAGTGGAAAAGCAAAAAATATTGGTTTTAATCTAATAATATATTTAATAAGTAATGATTATGTCCTAAAATGAGTTTTTTTTCATTTTATGAATTCAAACAATTAATAATAAAAATGTAAAAAAACATGTTTTATGAATCATAATAAGTGGGTACTAATAATCATGTCCGAAAAATACATTTTTTCATTTTATAAATGTTATTTATACAGACGATAGAAAATATAATTTCAGTTGCGGGAAAATAAAATATTAAGAGGGCTCTTATTATATAAAGAGCGCTTTGCATATTGCGGGCAGGATGGCCCCTAGCGAATCGAAAATATTTATTTCATATAACGACCGCGACTTGTTCGTTTTCTTAGAAATTTCATCGTCCGTATCATTTGCGACAGGGCTGCGACAATTTAATTTAATTTAATTTTATTAATTTCATTTATTTTCAAAAAGTATAACAATTTAATTTTTTTGCTAGACATTTCTACTTTTAACTTATCTTATACTAGTTACGCTATGCTTCTCCAACAAAGGTACTAAGCTCTTGTGTTTGAAGAGGGTCTTACTTACCCATGCTTTATTGTTCATACATATGAATGATCTTATTTATTATTTTTAAAATATGTATAAATGAATATATGAAAAAAACAGATTAATGAACAAAAAGTGCAATTATCTACTAAACGTTAAATCTAACCAAGATAGTAGTAGTATCTTGTGTTAAGAACACATTGAAATTGAAAAGGTCCTACCTTTTTTCATACTTAAATATATGTGATATTTTTTGTATCACCCCAAAATATTAAAATAACTTGAAATAAAAGGTTCATATTATCTTCCATCTATTTTAACAGTTAATTATGTTCACTGATTAGCATCACATACATACTTCTCAAAGACAGCGGTCTTTGATTCATCAGTGTACAATTATATTTCTGTCAAATTATAGATAAATTAAATATCTTTGCAACACACATTTTTTTAATGTTTCAAATTCTGTTCTTAAATTCAAAGGGTTAATATACTTGAATTATTTATTTGAAGCTGAGTCATAAACAAACTCTTACACATTTACCTTTCTTAGGGCCACATATTATATTTATAGTTTTATTATAAAGGTTTTAAGTCCAGACACATGGGGTTGTTCACACATGTTGCCAGTAAAATTAAAGCCTTAAATAATATTTCAAAGCAATATAATACAGAAAAGCTTCAATTGAAAGCTGTCCAAAGTGTTGTAATTTCAGTTTACACACCCTTGATTCCGACCCGTAAAAATAAGCTTTCTACGGTTATCTATACCGTGCAGCGAGGTTCGCCCGCCGAAAGGTTTATGGATATTTTCAAAATATTCGGGCAAAGTTTTTACAGGGCGCTAATGTCGTTTCTACATAGACATACGTATCAGCTTAACTACAAAGAGGTATGTGGTATAATAAAAGTACTTAGTATTTTGTACCTTCGGCGGTGTCTGTGGTCGTTATGGGACTATGGGGTAGTTTATGGTTAGCGAAATATATTGTGATGACACTGCAAACTTGGTGGTTCTGAAATATGTAAGGAGTCGTTAAATGGAGCTTTTTTATTTTTTATTATTGTTATTTTATTGCGTTCAGTCGATCTGACTATTTGGTAGGCGATAAAATATTTTAATATGTTGAATATGTCCTTAATAGTAATTTTCATTTTATGCAAGCTTAATTTAAAAAAAAAAACAAATTTTCACCCAAGACTATACATATTAAGCCCAAAATAAAATAAAAATTTCGTTTTTTACTAAATAAGAAACGTATCTACAAAATATTATTTTGAAAACAATTTATTTTTAAAATATCAATTAATTTAAAAAAAAAAACAAATATTTGAATTTTATTATTCACACAAATATTTCGATTTCGTACTATTTTTGTGAGCCTAAGCGGCTCATTATTAGAAATAGGTATCAAATTGTGGTGGAGTAGGTTCGAACTTAGAAACTCTGACTTAAGAGTCTGCGACACTAACCACGGGACCACAACCTACACTTCTTTCAATTATTATTCGAAAACGAATTTAAACAAAAGTAGTTGTCATAAGTCACACAGATTAAAAAACACAATATTGAAAATCATAAAAAATCAGTCAATAACCCTTTCCGTATTTTTTCCTAACTTTTAATAGTATTATGTTAGACGCCGTAGCGTAGTTGGGTAGAAGCTCGACTTTTTGAAACTAGCATCGCGGGATCGATAACCCCCAATTAATGAAAAATTAATTCGAGGAACATAACTTTAAATTGGTATAAGTGTTACCATTATTATGTCTTCTTTTCCCATTCACTCTTTGTTATTTGCAGACACACAACAATATTCAAAATATGATTTTCCTTCGTAAATATATATTTTTTAATCTTGAGTATTAAAAATGTTGGATTACAGCGATTTTAATATTCCAAACTTGACGGTAAAAGGACCATAAAATTTTAAGACCTAAAGTAGGTAACTAGTAACTAGCCGGTAATGCGCAATTTACACTTCAGCATATAAATTTACAAATTAAAATAGCGGTTTCTTTTAGAAGTAGCGGCGCTGAAAAGGGCCCTCGCTTTCCCCTCGCCACCTTTTACGAATATACGTTTCTTTCCAACCCAGGGGCGGCCGGTGGGCGACTATTAAAACACTTTTACGACATAACACTAATTTTAAAATTTAACAGCTGTATAACTTGTACCCTTTTATCTTTTAATTTTGAAATCAAAATGAATACTATCCAATGTTTTCCCAGCGTAATGTTACATTACGGTAGCAACTCGTATTTTGAGATTGTGATTCATGGGTGAATTAAAATAGAATTTAAAAGATGTGAGAAGCTGGATCAAGTGATACTTTGAAAGTCGATACGTTTGAATAATCGTCGGGTATATATGGAGGGATGCATGAATGTGGAAGAAACGAGGATTTTTTACAATGATAGATTGGCATCCTATTTTTTCTGCCTACCCCTGAAATATAATGTTAAGTTAGTTAGTTTGTTCTGTATATCTATGTAATTTGATAAATTATTAGGTGATGAATGGTCAACTACGAATCCGAAGTAGTCTGCTAGAGTAACCAAAGTCCACTAATTGATCTTTAAACCTTGTAGGATAATAAGCATGGAAAATGATAAATGCAACTCTCACCTAAAAAAATTAAATAAAAAACTCCAGTCCATGTAACATTTTAATTAATAAAATAAAGTATAAATGAATTGCTTGAATGTTTTTAGCAGATACATTGTGGCACATATCGTAGTCATACAGGAGAAAGTGACAAAAACGTGATTATTAACTATTTGACATCTTAATAGCTTAATACTGTCCTAAAAAAAATTCCAGAGCGATTTTAAACTTGGAAGTATAATATTTTGACTTGTTAAAAATGACTAACTGCATTGATGTTCATTTTCTTTACAAGCAAAAGTGACCAAGTGACAGTTGGACAGTATTGCCTGTTGTAACAATTTTCAACGCCATGAAGTTATTTATAGTTCTGTATGAAACATTTGACATTTAAATGTTTCTAGAGAAACAAAGTGACTAAATTCAAAGTCAAATGGCCAGCAGAGGTAAATTATTGATGAAAATGTGTAAAAATCAAGAAAGAGTGATCCATATAATGTATATGAATTAAAATTTGACGATATGTCAGATCTCAAATCTTCTTCTAACCCTTATCCGCAACTAATGGTGCATAGGGCACTGCATCGTATTGATGCAGTGTTCTCTTGATCGTTACTTACATGAAGGCAAGATGATCACTCCTGCGCTTCAGGGACCAGTCCAGGGTAATATGAAATAAATATTATAGTATAAAATCACTAATATTTATTTTCAACCCCCCCTGGGAATCGAACCCGGGATCTCCAGCACGGTAGCTAAACACGCTTACCATTACACCACGGAGGCATACACAGATCTCAAATCACTTACCACAAACATGACAAAAAACCCGATAAAAATAAAGACAGCGAAATTATTTCATGGCTGCAAATTATATGCTTGCGATATGAGCACACTAGACCAGGAAAATATGTATTATTATTCGTACAACGAAGATTTTAAAATCCTGTCAGTATTTGGGTGAGGATTTTCAGTAAGTTTTCCTCATTAAATTATTTATACAAAGAAGAACTAAGAAAAAGAAGAAAGATTTGCTGGTGATACTGGTGCAATTCCACGGGAATAGTATGGGTGGCACAGATCACTTTCTGTCAATATTAAAGAAGACAGAGCACTAGAACCAAACTTAGATTCTGAATCTGAGTCAGAATAATACTTCTTTACTTTTTGTATATTTCATAAAAAAAAAGTTGTGTTATTTAAAAAATACATGTTATGTTACCAGCTAGTTTATTTTCCAAAAAAAAGTTTATTTCTTAATTTAAATAAATAAAATAAAATGCTTTGAATTAAACTTTTGTATTTGTAACTAACGTTTCCGTTCTCATTCTAAGAATCAAAAGTGACCATCTGCATTTTTTCCTAAATTTTTGCCAGGAAAAAGTGACCAACTGCTTTAAGTAATTTTAAAAATATTAGAATGTAAATTTTCTAAAATATTATTTACTCATTTCAATATTGGTAAACATCTCTTTTCACACAAAAATAATCACAACTGTGAATACATTATTTCTTTGTTTTTAATTGATAACAAAAGTGTAAAAACGGTTAAATGGCCCTCCTGAACATTTTACGTTTTGTCAGTTGGTCACTTTCTCCTGTACGACTACGATATAACAAATAAAATAAAATAAAATAACTTTGTACTTAAGTACATGTTTAACCCTGATGATGACAAGTATCTTGTCGAAACCGGTTGGAGAAAAAATGTACAAACAAAAAAGTGGTTGATGTTGTTTTATTTTATAAAGTAATACGCATATCTTTTAAAACAAATAAGAAACTGAAATCTCAAACTTCTAAGCACCGTCACTGGATATCAAGCAATACTTGACACTAAGGACCTGGGTAGCCGTTACCCAATTTGTATAATAGGCTCCTTTACGCGAATAAACATGTCATTAGATGAAACGTTCCTGAAGCGGGAAGGGGTGCTAATTACACGGCCGATGTAGGGTTAAGTCAGTCGAGCCTAACGTCAAATACTGAGAGCACTAACCACCTCGCACTTATGGACTCCTTGGATACGGGATTTCATTTTTATTACCTTTAAGTAATGCAACGTTTCATATTTATACTACTCAAGGGAGTATGGAGTGTGGAGCATATGGAATCTACAAACTACCTCTAAGCTTTTCTATCGGCTGTCAGCTTTCTTGCATCCACCCAAGTCAGGTCCGTGTCCCCAAGTTCAGACGAGAAATGGCGACGGATTGTCCCTGGCGTCGGGAACCTGATGGTTTGTAAAAAAAATCAATCTTGATGGCGGTTCTTGGGAGGCATGCGAAGTACATGGCCTAGCCAACTTGATCGATTTGATTATGTCTAAATATGTGTTCATAAATCTGAGTTTGTCCACCTAGGAGCTATCTATATTGATATCCAAGAAACATGAAGGAGAATATGGATGTCTGGATATTTATAGGCTTACGACCTGTCAAACTCTGGTTAAAGTTATCAAAATATTACTACTATTTTTTAATATTGTCCACGTTCAATACGAAACAAATTATTAAAAATACGAAACAGCTTCTAACCCCCTCATTAATGTCCCAAGGGTACAACTCTAAAGTTTGGAGTTAGATTCACATGCGGTCTTTGATAATGATTTTGAATAGATGGAATTACGAGTTACGATAGATTTTAAGAAAAAATGGTATTTACCAAGTAATTTCTATATTTAAAATTGATAAATACGTTTTTACTAAGTTACTGCCAAATCAATTGATGAAATCGTTTTAAAAAATTCAATGGTATGAAATAAATACTTTTACTTTTGGTCAAGAGCACTTTGATTATTATGCAATTAAGTTCTACAACCTACTTCCATTATCCATTATATTATTAAAAATAGAAACTTAATATAAAACGCTATTTATAAATGGACAATGGAAGTCGATAGATCTAAAATAGACTGCATCATTAGACCATATCGTATTTGATTACATGTCATAATCAATTTCCTTTCATTTAATTTTATAAATAAATATTGTCAAATGTGCCCTCGGCACTGTACTCAGTGGGGACACATTATTGTAATTTAAAATTATTATTCAATGATAAAATTAATATTTCTGGTTTCAAAGCTAGGAAATCGATTATTTTTTAAATTATTACAGTTCAAAGTAAAAGTTCACGATAATGATTTTGAATTCCTCGAATCAATTTTCTTTCTTAAATTTGTATTAAGGAAATAATAAAAATAGAAATTGTAAAATATGCCCTCTTCACGGGAAAACTCAGTGAGGGGACAGTATTATAATTTACATTCAATATTGAAATAAAAATAAATAATTATAAAATAAAATATATATTTCTGGCTATTAAAAGCTAACAAATCGATTAAATTTGTAACTTTTGTAGTTCAAAGCAAAATTTCACGATAATGATTGGAAGCTCTTTCAAATATTTTATTTATTTTGCAGCTTTAGTTATGAACAAATAAAACTGAATCTGTAAAAAAGAAAAGTTAGTCTGGGTATGGAACCAAACAAAGCTAAACTGGCGCCTAACAAGCATAGTTTTCTTTGCTCTCAGTTCTCTGTGCAAACTGCCGCGGAACCGTCTGCTAATTGCATTGGGTACAATTTCTTCAGACATAAACGCTACTATACCTTACTTTAAATACTTAGTTACAAATTCTCGTCTATTTCATTAACTTTCATGTTGATTTTCGTCTGAAACTTGCCGACTCAAACTGAACATGTACAAATATGTAAATTATCATAATTTTCTGAATTCCTCACCGGTTTCATAGACGTTAGAGAACATCTCGGGAGGAAATTTCGCTCAATTATTCTGAATTTCTTCCACTTGAAACCATCAAATTTGCATTGCGCTATTTGAAAAACAAAATTATTTACACATAACTAGCTATGCCCGGCCGAAAATTGCTGTGGTTCAGTGTGGTTAAATAGAAAATAAAGAAAACAGAAAGTACACATTTCTACTACTACTACTACTACTACTACCGTCAAGCCGTTTCCCCGTAGGGGTAGGCAGAAAGTGTTAGAAAACAATATTTTGGGAGCTGTCTAGCAACAGGCTGTCCGTCATGACCGATGTTAAGTACTGCGTATATCACTGTTACCTTCAACAGATGGCGCCGCTTTAGCGGTAAAAAACTGTATTTCAAAAGTGTATATATTACCTCATCACAAGTGAAAAAAACTTATCGCAGGTATAAAAAACACATGGGAATTCGAATAAAAGCATTGTGTAAGAAATCAATGTAATTGTGAATAACTTTAGCAGATTTAAGATTTTGAATATAATGTCATTACTATTTGACAGATTTTGGAATTATGGATGACGGGGGTGCCTAATTATGTTATAGCTTAATTGAAGATATGTGAGATTCATTGCGAATAAGTTAACTTACATTTTTAGGAATAATAATCGTTGGGTTTGTATGAGGAGATGCATGAATGTGGAAGAGGCGAATAATGTTTGCAAAGACTGAGTGGTGTGGCGTTCGATTCTCTCTGCCTACCCCTGCGGGGAAGCGGCTAGTTATTTAGTTTTTATTTTAAGGACAGAGAGGCTGAAATAACTTTTTTTTTAAATAGTTATAAATGCTTAAATAAAAACATATTCAACTTAATCTTTTAATTATTAACATTTATTATTATTATTTATTCTATAAAATACAGGAGTATTTACTCTAAAGATGATTTATCAATAGGACGTGATTTACATATATCAATATTGAATGATCAAGTCCGCCAAATGCCAGGTCGTATGCTATGAGATGCTCAGACTTTTATTTATTTTTTATAAAAACGATAGATCTTTTTTTAAGCCTCCACTTGCGTACGAGTGATTTTAACTCTAACAAACAAAAAACATAGTAATAAACATAAATCAAGAATGTAAGAGGTGATGGTGGTAGAAGCAACAAAAAAAACTATTTTAATACATAACTGACATAAGGAAAATATAAAACTTATAATAAATTTCATTTGTCTATCCACGCCTCCAATCTGTAATTCAGGATGTAAATAAACTTTAAACGTAGAATCTACTATTTGCGCTTAAATTTGAATTTTTATCCACACACATTGTGTTTAACTTCAGAAGCTATAAAATCCCTTTAACTTGCCATTTTCCAAGTAAATGCAGATTTTTTTTCTTCATATAATTGCCTCAGCTCGCTACACTCGTGCACAAAATTCTAGTAATATGCAAATCTCCAATTCTAGTCAGGCGCCAAACTTTAACCCCGACCAAAGAGCGAATTCACCAAAAGGGTTGCAGAGTCAAATTTGTGGGGAGGGTTTGGTTGACCACAATTGGGAGCTTTTTCCTCGGGTGTATGAAAAATGTCGATTCGGTCGGCAAATAGAGTAGAAATGAAGGTTCCTGCAAGGAGAAATGTAATCGGCTTGTAGGAATAATCGCGTCTTGTCGGGTGCATAAGATTTCAAAATTTCCCGCATTACGTCCACTTCCGACGGAAATTACATGCACTTACACATCTTGTAATGTCACCGAGGCGAGTTTCACAGCTTTGTATTAAAATAATTTAATGAATTCCTAAAAAATTCTATTGATATTATTATTATTTGTAATTTTGGCAACTATTTGGGAGGATTTTTTTAAAATTCTGGATTAATTCAAAATATAAATTAAAAGCATTGTTAACTTTGTGGTATGGTAATATAACACTCTCAGATGTTATATTAATAATTATTATTATGAAAGATGAAGCTTTTAAAATATTTATTGATAAAATATTATTTATATATTTTACTTTAAGAGGCTCGCATAAATTCCCAGTATCTTCTATGATCAATGTAAAAGAAAAAAAGAGAAATGTTTGTGTTTTTATTATTTACAAAAATACTTCAATTTCATACTTTTTTGCCTAAGCGGCTCATTATTAGAAATAGGTATCAAATTGTGGTAGAGTGGATTCGAACCGAGAAACTCTGACTGAAGAGTCCGCGACGCTAACCCCGGAACCACAACTCGACACAAAAAAATTACACTTGCTTGTACAATATAACCCCGCGTATAAACTCAAATCATTGCAGTTATTTTCTTTTCCTCTATTTCCTTTCTTTTATTGCTATAATGTCCTTCACCTTGAGACCTTTCACTTGTACTTTCTTTTCATTTTAAAAACATTCCATTCTTATATCAGATAATCTAGAGGTCTGATTATCGTGTCTTTCTACAATCAATGATTAAGTTAAACGGTGTCGGTCCAATGCGGTATCCTATGCACCATCTGAGTAGAGATAGGGGTAAGAAAATAAAAATAATAATAATTTAAGAACAATATATCGTTTTGAATAATTGAAGTGTATTTTCTGAAAAACGATGAGGAGACAACTGGTTTTTCACACAGTCCTAACTAAAGAAATAAAGGAGAAGAAGATAAAAGTTGGATTATTTCCGATTTTATTTTTTTAAAGATGAAAATAATAGACAAGACATAACATTGTAGCCTTCTAGAAAATCGCATTAAAAAGTATGCCAGGTTTAATGCCCCTATCTCTACTCAGATGGTAATATAACACTCTCCTTATCATTCATTGTTCACTTAGTATAATACCACATTTAAAAAAAAGTCACGAAGCAGTGTTTTTTAAAAATGGTATTATACAAAGAGAACGATGAATGATAAGGAGAGTGTGATAATATAATGAATCACAATTAAGAAAAAAATCATATTCTCAATGCCGAACTCTAATAGATCTGAATTAACGTCGCGTCGTATGTATAAATTTTGTTGATATATGCACGTATACAAACAATAAGAATCACCTTTTTGTGTCGTAAGAAATGCATACCTGGAATTTTAATTTACCAACACCTAATCTTATACAAAGTTGAGCATTCTTAATTCCAGCAGATAAATCTATTCCTTAAAAAAATAATGTGTTCTCCATGTAACTTTATTGATAACTTTAACATAACTTCTGGACTTCTATTTCTTACGACTTTCTCAAGATTTGTAAAACGATCTACAGTTAAAACACATTATTAATATGCTTATGTTATCTTCACTTCGTAATAAAAGCAATATCTTTGAAATTTATAGTTAAGTTTTTTTTATTTTATTTAAAAGACTTCTTTTTAAAAACTAGCTCTTGCAGCGCCCAATAACAGAGGGTAGTGGTATGAATTTCAAATGGTCCCTATTAAGAAACTCAAGAAGGAGACAGAGATTTGCAAATGGCAGAAGAGTCTAGAATAAGATAGCAGATATTGTCATAATAGTATGGTTATTTTGTGTGGCAATCAAGTGCTGATTTCCATTCTGATTGGACTAGCTGCATTAAGAAAAGCCTACTTTTGGTTTTATTTAAATAAAACCTATTTATATTCAAAACACGAATGTACACTAAAGTTTTACGCCCGTATTTTAATTGTGGATTGATAATATTCTAGCTTTTGGACTCAATAATCCATATATATATATATTGTAACTGTAATTAAAAACAGATAACCTAAGGGTGAATAAAATATTCCGATTATTCTTTAGAAAAATACATTTATTTCAGTAATTTCATATACACAAGTAGATTAAAAAGGAAATGTAAATATGTAATAAAAAAATATAGAAGACAGCCATTACGTTGGGAGTATTTTGAATATGCGCCTTTGTCAAGTCATACCAGGTATGAAAAATAAAATGAAGTAAAATAAATCTGATTTAAATGTCCACAAAGATCAACCAATGGCGCGAGTTAGGGGCTAGATAGCTAGAAATCAAAGGTTACGGTGATATATTAGAATTTAAAAGCACTTTAAAAGATTCATTGGATAGATTCAAATTCCAGGTTTACTCTGAACGTCTTATTCTTATTTCATACTTTGTTACAGGTATAATGCCAAAAACGCTTTTTAATACCTTTGTTGAATTTCGCATAAAGAGAAACGACACTAAATTTACCCTGTGAATTTGTAAGAATAGTTACTGATTTCAGGAAAATTTAGTATTTTTTTGGTAATGGACTTACTATAACTATAATGGACTAATAAACTTAACTCTAAAAAAAATTCCACGTTTAAAAAAAATATTAATCCCATTCCAATTTTCCAAAAACTAGAAGGCAAAGTATTATATCGCTCACTCCTTTCAAGAACGTCATAAATCAAAAATCGTCAATGTTCTATATCCCAGCATAAGAGGCATATTTTTAACTTGATATTTACCCCCTACAGGGCAGATTGTGTTGTTTTTGCAATTCGAAGAAAAGGTATTGTTTAATTATTTTTTTAATTAAACTAAATATTTGTCAAATGGAGAAAAATCCTTCAGGTTTTACCTTAAAAGATCTGTTGCAAAGTAAAAAGTTTAATCAGTGGCTTGATATTTATTTTTAATACATTGTGTTATATTTTTAAACTTTAAAAACGTTCTCCTGAAAAATCAAGTTTTTCTATTTATGACGTTCTTGAAAGGAGTGAGCGATATATTATATGTGTGTGTTTGTGTTTTGTGTGTGTTTTTGCTTCGATATTTGGATTTTTATAATACTTGTTTTTTTATTGCGTAATATTTTTTTTTCAATATTGATACCTTAACGTTAATGAAGAAAAATATAAAAGTCTAAGTGTTTACGGGGCTCAAGATCTGTAAAGGCTGGTTTGAGTGATCATTTAATACAAATGTAATATTCACTAATGATTGACAACCACACTACTCAAATGTTGAATATTCTCGTATATCCATCAATTGATACATTCTTTCATTCATTGATACATTTGTGGTTTACAACATTTTGAGTGTGTCCAAATACTTGTTCACAAATCTGGATCTTATCTCCAATATCTTATCTCCAATTATGGAAGTTCATTTTCATAATATTTTTTGACATCTCATCAAAGATGAAGAAGAATATGGAAGCCTAGTGTGGCTATTAATAATGGGTAAAATAATTAATCTTATAATCTTGTATATGGTAAAGTAATTATATTTGTACTTTATTCGGCATTTTAAATATGATTTATTTCTTATAATATCTATTGTATTCCTGCCAGTGCCCTTTATTAATTTTAAAACCTAAAATATAATGTATACCCACACACAGGCCATGCGTTTGTGGGGTCTTTTTTGTATTAATATTTTATATTTTTTGTACTTCTAATTGTAATGTCCACTCCGTGGTGTAATGGTTAGCTTGTTTAGCTGTCATGCTGGGTGTCCCGAGTTCGATTCCCAGGGGGGGTGAATTTTTTTTTAGTTGTTTAACACTCTAATATTTATTTAACATTACCCTGGACTGATCATTGAAGCGCAGGAGTGATCACCTTGCCTTCATCTGTTAACGATCAAGATAATACTGCGTCAATACGATGCAGTGCCCAATGCACCATTGGGTGTGGATAAGGGGTATGAAAAGAATTGTTATATATTGTAAAATGCAAGAGAATTTAAATAAAAGATATAAAAGCAATCGCTGAAACCACTTTACTAGATTTTTTTATTTGTTCTAAATTTACATGTGCTTATTGTCAATATTTATACAAATAATCTTCAAAGTAAGCAGAAACGATGCTTATACCGGGGTGTAGACGCTTTAGATGTTAATCAACACACTCAGCTGGCTTAAGTTAATCACGGCAGTTTTCCTTAAGGATCCAGACATCAATTCTGCACTCCTGCTAATGAACCCGTTAGATGTTGTCTGTTTACCCAAACACACGAGCATAAATAAAGGCTTGACGCTCTGGACTAAGTCAGCCCACTCGAGGATTCAGAAGTGAAAACGGCTAGCCACTTTGGTAAAAGGTGATTAATAATAATAATAATAAAACCCTTATCCGCACCCCAATAGTGCATAGGGCACTGCTTCAAATAAACGCAGTGTTATCTTGATTGTTTATACATGAAGGAAAGGTGATCAGCCCTCCGCTTCAGGTTCCAGTCCAGGGTAATATAGAATAAATATTACAGTGAAAAAATCACTTGTATTTATTTGACCCCCCCCTGGGAATCGAACCCGGGACCTCCAGAACGGTAGCCGAACGTGCTGACCATTACACTACGGAGGCAGACAAGGGTGATTACTCCACAATATGTTGAGAGTACAGAATAAAACGATGTATGATAGATGTTCGAATAGTGAAATAAGGAAGGAATGCAAAGCCGAGAAAAGCATTATCGATAAAATTAAGAAAGGTGTGTTGAGAGGGTTTGGACATGTAGAACGAATGAGTGAGGAAAGAACGGTGAAACAAATTTATGAGGCGAATGTCATTGGCAAAAGGAGCAGAGGATGGCCGAGAAAAACTTGGCTCGATCAGGTATGCCAAATACTTGAAAGCGGTCAGGTTAGGAGCGAAAACAATCGGCGGGTGTGTATGAGGAGATGCATGAACGTGGAAGAGGCGAGGAATGTTTGCAAAGTCAGAGTGTTGTGGCGTTCTATTCCCTCTGCCTGCCCCTGCTGGGAAGTGTCGTGATGGTTAGTAAGTTTTATTTTTTTTATTTTGAGAGTGTCTACATCTTTGCTCAATATTGTTGTTTATTCAATATTACCTGGGATTGGTACCTGAAGCGGAGGGCTGATCACCTTTCCTTCATGTGTTAACGATCAAGGTAATAGCTGTGTTTATATAATGCAGTGCCCTTTGCATCATCGGGTGCGGATGAGGGTTTGAAAAAGAAGAAGAAATCTTTATTCACAAATCTGGATTCTCCACTTTATAATAATAAAAAAAACTTCTACTTCTACTATTACCGTCACGCCGTTTCCTCGCAGGGGTGGGCAGAGAGGATGGAACGCCACCCTATTCACACTGTCATGACTCCTCGCTTCCTTCACATCAATTCATCTAGTCATACATGCCCTCCGATTACGCAGATTTTTGGTTCTGATTCATCTGATCGAGCCAAGTCTATTTAAATATTATATAATTTTAAAAAATACCAGTTGTTAGTGGCATGTATCACTCAATTTTGTGTGCTTTGCCAAAAAATATTATTATCTCAACATAAATGAAGTAGAAAATGTAAATCTGGGTATTCGCAGGGCTGAAGACTGTCAATGCCTGGTTTGAGCGATGCTTTTACACAGATGTACCTACCTTTCACCATTTTGCCCATGATTGTAAACAACACTACTTACACTTTTGAAGTCAAACATACGAGTTTATGATCGATCTCATGACTTAGTGATTTACATGATTTAGTTCACAACAGTCACCTATGATTAAATTTAAAAAACTTTTGTTTAGCAGAGATCCTTTAATTTGTCCCTGTAAATACTCAGACTTTCATATTCTTTTTCATCTATTTTGAAATGTCAAAAATTTAAAATAACACTTAAGTGGAGAAACCCAGTTTTTTTGAACAAGTATTTATACACACTAAACATATAGTGAATATTTTTTTTCTTTCCACATTCATCTCTCTGACGGTTGTATGTTTACTTTTGAGGCTTGTCTGCAGGTAGGAGCTAGGAAAGGAAAGGTAAATGTGAAAAAAATACGTCACAAATACCCAGGCCAATTGAAGATAAAACTTTCTTAACTTCATTTTGAAATTGGCGGAAATCGAATCCCCGACTCCACTTTGGCAGTCGGGCGTCTACCCAACTATGAGATATATCACAGTTTGTGATCCGTTTATAAAATATATATTAAATTTTATTAAATTTCTCCTCGTAATATGAAATTTCGAATACAAAGTCAATTTTACGTCTCGCATTTTTTATTACTAATTGAACCCTTTTACTGCACAGAACCGGGTTTAAGAAATGAGTGGGCCAAAATCCTTGCGGGCTTAACACCTTCTTCGCCCCTTGCCAGCCACCCCCGACGAGGGATGGGGGCAGATGAGATAAGGGGATAAGTCCGTGATGAACTGCGCTGGGTGATAATGATCCCCCGCGAGGGCGTGAAGCTGCGAACATCTTACTTGGACCAATATTCATGGTTAACGATGAGCCAAACGGTTCATCAGACAACTTTGTTGGTAAATCGCTTATTGCGCGATGAAATCATTGGGTAAACTTTTTGGTTATTATTATATGACGACAAAAGTTTGGTAATACAAAAGTATTAAAAGCTCTTGTACATTTTTTATTATTATTATATACTGTAGTGTTTTGCAACCATTGTAATAACTTAACCTTCTAACGTTTTAATTACAAGAGCTTTGTTAACATGAACAATATTTATTATTGTTTTGTAAAGCAAAGTCAAGTTATTTTTACCTTTTGAGTATTAAAATATGTCGAGATATTTTTTGTGATAATTTCAGGACTGAAAATCAACAACATATTTAATATGTAGTCAAAAGTAAATATACTCTAATTAATAATACTAAGTATTCTAATTGACTGTTTGGAAAAATCAAGACACAGAGGACACAAAATTTATAAATGCCACGTTCGGAAAAATTATAGAAAGTTTAATAAAAATATAAATATTCGTTTCGTTCCTTATATGTGGAAGAAAATAACAATTAATATTTTTTTTGCACTACGAAGTTAAAATGCTAACATTCGTGCAGAATCCCATCCAGATCTAGTGATATCTCGATAAATTTGAAAGATATTATAAAAACTAAACCTCAAATTTTTTTTCATGCTGACATTTTTTAAAAATTAATTATTTTCATCAATTTATTGTAATGAAACAATTCAGATTAACACATTTTTGTGTATGGAAAACGAATGAAATTAGACAAGCTCTAATTCTTGGTGAAGTCAGCTAGGCACTCGACTGCATGAATTCAATTAACATTTATTTTTAATTGGTTTGGGTATTTGCGATGCATTTTTATCAATCCACCTTTAGAAGAGCCTCCAAAAGTAGATGCTTTGTGGGTTTCCCCTTTAAAAAACAACTTATTTTAAAGTTACCGTATATATAGTGTCGGGTTGTGGTCCCGTGGTTAGTATCACAGACTCTTGAGTCAGAGTTTCTCGGTTCGAACCCACTCTACCACAACTTGATACGTATTTCTAATAATGAGCCGCTTAGGCTCACAGAAATAGTATGAAATTGAAGTATTTTTGTAAATAATAAAAACACAAATATTTCTCTTTCCTTAAACAAAAAATATATATTTTATTATGACAGAATTTTACCACGTCACATAAATCAATATTTTACGATGTAATAATATTTAAACAAGTAGATGCAAAAATTATTTTTTAAATGTAATACAACATTTATAAAAATTGATTCATAATTAAAACAAAGACTAAAATTATCACTTTAAAAAATCATTTAAAAAGTCGCAAAATTCAGTGACATGCCATTCATCTCTCGTGGGCTTAGTATAAATGTGTGCTAAGGGTTGATACATTTAACACCAAATCCCTTCTATGCTGCGATAAAGGATTGGTAAAGGGTAGGAACTCGTGTATCTTCTTGTTTGGGGTAGTTTAAGATTTATATTATGCGAATCTAAAGTAATAGTCTAATTAAGCAAATGAGGATACCAACCCTGACAGTGCCATATCTAATAGTAATTGTAAAACAATGCAATTAAAGTAAATTACTCTTTAATTAAACATTGTTATTAACCTAAGAGATATCTAGTGATACTTCTGAATTCACGTATTTTAAGATCAAAGTGAAAACTCAAAAGAGAAATCAAGTAACTCACAACCATGATATCAATGAATAAAAGTATAATATTGTTTCAGGCACATGAATTATGAAATACTTGAATTAAGAAAGGATTATGAATTGTGACTTTCCTAAGAAGATACTGTTTTATTGGAACAATTATTATTACAGAAAAAACATCAGGATCCATAATTGATTTATCTTAGACATGTTACAGAAAGCGCTTATATGGCTTATACATGGGTTGAACTTTTTGAAAACAATTTTTGTATGCTTCATATTCGTCACTCGATTTTTTTTAATGTTAAACTTCAGTATGAAATTACATATTTATTGTAATTGAATACATTTTAATTACACATAAGCTTGTAATAAATTCACTTCGATGAAAAAACTTAACCATTATCAAGTATTTAAAATACTCGAAAGTGGTCAGGTCAGGAGTTGGATTAATTGGCGGGTATGTAAGAGGAAACGCATGAATGTGGAAGAGGCAAAGATTCCAAATTTCGCAAAGGTAGTATTACTATATTGGTGTAGCATTCTATTCTCTGTCTACCCTTGTGGAAACCTGACCATTTTCAAGTATTTCAAATACTTGAAAGGTCACGAGTCGGAATAATCGATGGGTTATAATGAGGAGACGCATGAGAGTGGAAGAGGCGTTTTTTTGTTGTTGTAAAGACAGAGTGGTGTAGCGTTCTATTCACTCTAACTACCCCGGCGGAAAGTGGCGTAATGGTAAGTAAATTAAACTATGTTTACATATATTTAGTGAATAAACTCATTTTTCTACGGAAATAACTATGTTCGCTAAATAAATATAGTATATTAAAAAATCAAAACGGTGGGATTATGTTTATTTTTACATTTTTTCTGACCAAAAACTCATACTATTTTATCTTATTTGTATCTCTTTGTCTACGTCTATTCTACCTAATCCCATACAGATTCTGTTAAAATTTCTTAGTAAAAGATATTATTTAAAATGAAGTTTTCCATTTTCATATTCCATATTTTCCTTTCAACTGCATTGGACGTTAAAACCAAGTGCTGAAAGAGATTTTATTTTGTAAAACAAGAGAAAACTCCGTGCAATAAACAATTAATTATTTTTAACGTCTAGTAAAATATTCAGTCTATTCCCTTGCCTTTTATAAATCTTTAGGAGAACGTGTCGTTTGCAACATTCCCTAACGACATTGTACGAGTACCTAGAACGATATTTGATTTTTATTCTTATTTAGTTTCTACCTTTGCTACCTTTCTAAAATAAAAGGATACATTAATAAAATTAAAATTATTTATCCAATTTCCTGTGAAAATCGAGTTGTAATCCTGTGGTTAGTGTCACGGACTCTGAATCAGAGTTCCTGGGATTTAGCCCACTCTACCGCAACTTGATTCTTATTTTGTAAATTTTTAGTTGAAATATTTATCTTTTTAATTAAAACACAATTACATCTGATTAAAAACAAACCAAAAGTTACTCAAATGTATTTTTTTGGCTCCCGCTATTGGGCAAACGCTGGCTAACGTTTGGCCGTACATTAAAGATATTGTGATGATAACTTTTTTGGTACTTTTCTCCAACCGGTTTCGACATGAACCTTGTCATCCTTATCGATGGACATGAACTAAACTAAAAACTGTAAAATATTAATAAAATTCGTAAATAAAAGTGGTTAAAAACAATTATTTTTTAAAGTTTTATAAATGCGCCACAAAGTATATGTAAGCAACATTAGAGGAAAATGCTTTAAAAAAATATGTATATATATATATATATATATATATATATATATATATATATATATATATATATATATATATATATATATATATATATATATATAAACATATTTTTTTTCAATATTTAATAAAAGTTTAAAGTTTTTTCACAGGTAATAACAGGGTACATTCATAGTTGTTCAGGGACTAGTTTAGATTCCCATCATAGCTTTGTAACAGTTACGGAATTATCGTACAAATCCGCAATATTTAAGAAATAAACGACAAAGTTGAACTAATGGGAGAACATAACAGTTAGAAGACACACGGGTCACGTCCGCAAACTGACTCATTTCGCGCGATTACCAAGCTGATGACTTTTGTTATGCGAGAGAGAAAAAAAATCTTCTTGGCTCGCATGGGATCCTGGCAAGACGGCGCTATTTTAGACGATGAAGGCTCGTAAAAAGTTACAACAAGCGGTGGGGTTGCCACTCTTTACGAGAATATAACAATAATAATGGCCTTAAGGGTTGCCATGTTTCGTGTATAAATAATAGGGGATGCTCCTTTGACTCGAGACAAAATAAATTCGCGGTTAAAAAGTATCACGTATACTGTTTAGTAACACGTTCATTTTACTTTTTGTTGTCAGTGATGAAGGGTTGACATTTTTCACCACAATATTCCAACATTACACTGCGACAATATGGTTTCGTAAGGTAAGCAAATCGTGGTCTGGTATACGTATGTGTTTAATTGTCAGGTCTGAGTATATTTTTACGTAATGAATCCTTTGTTTATCTCCGAGAAAAAATATAGCTTTGTGAATCGTAAAAATGTGAAAGAATTTTTTATATAAAGACATAAAATCTTTTCTTATCTTTCTTAGCATTATTATTCTGTTTTAGTCGGTGCAAAGAATGCACTTTATAATCTATGTAAAAACTAATATAATTGTTTGTTTGATAAAAATCTAAATACTTAAATCTTCTAAATCAATTCACCATTTGCTTTGAAATTTACGTTACAATTGAATATTTTACAAACTTGTTTTATATGTACAATGTATACAAACTTGTAAATAATAAATATTGTACCAGTTTTTTTTTACTGTAATCGTAGAGCCATCTGTTGAAAGTACCAGGAACTCATAAAATACTAATGATTGCTCATGGAAAAAGTGTGTTTTCTGACAGCAGCTTAGCATTTCAATGTTTTCGATTGTATTGTTGTTTTAAAACAATGAAAATGTTTAAAATCTATAAAGATTTTAAACATTTTCATTGCTTCACAAGCTTGTGGAATTTAACATAATTGAAATTTGTGCTTTTTATTTTCTTCTATTTTACCAGAGTGAGTCACAGAAATGGGTAGCCATTTACAGCTTGTATATAAGTAATAATGAAGCACATACACATAAACAATAAATATAAATTAATTTATTGTTTTTAGCACACTCATTCCATAAAAAAGTACAACAGATAAAAATTCAGTTGCCCAAAAAATAATTTTCATTAAATCCACAAAACGTTTAACGTATGTAATTTATTTTTTCGCTTAAAAACCTTTTTCGTATCGAAAAAATCAGTTTTACTTCGAAATAAATGTAATGTTTTTAAAACAAAGAGTAAATGAATATAAGGGAGATATATTTTTTTCAATATATATTCTTAAAAAAAACCTAATTCCAAGATAGATTCTTTAAAAAAAATGTACGTGGAGACACTAATTGTATGTTTGCGAGTTGGGTACTCATTTAAGTAATTTTTCAATCGTCGTATTGATTATGACATTTTTTCATTTCAAAACATCAAAATAACAGTTACCCTCCGTACTCAGTACGCTTCAATACGTCTGTACGCTTTTTAACGGTTTATCTAACATTTGCCAGAAAACTACCGTATATTTTATTCATCATTCCAAGTCTTAATAAATAAGGATATGTTTGCAACAGGATATAACAACCATATCCACCAATCACACTGTGTGCAATAAATTCCTAACCCTTCCGATGTTTTTATCGCGAAATTCATCGACGGGATAAAAATATTTGTATAGCGTAAAACCCAACGAGCTAGATAAAATATATACTTTCTTTTGAAAATAATTCACGGATCATCAATCCTGTTTACACAAGAGAACTCATTATTGCCGACACTTTTTCCAAATGGAAACACGAATCGTCCTGCAAAGTGTGACTTGAACCCAGCAAAATGACGTCTATCCGTAATTTCCATATCTAGAAATGAATTCAACAATGAAAACTTTGCTACATGAACATTTATTTTAGATGTAAGTTTTATACTGACATTTATTTGTAGAACTTCAGTTTATATAATAAAACAAGTTTATAGCATTTTTTATTTTATTTTATTTGACCAGTGACCGGTTTTCGTTGTTACGACGGTGACTCGTCAAATAAAACAAAAGTGAACAAGCTAAACAGTTGTTTTATTATATACATTCATTTCGACTCATTTATGTAGTGTTTGATATGTTCCTACAATACGTAGTATTTTAAGGGATATGAATTGATATATCATATATCACAAAATATCAGAAATATTTTAAGATGGTAATACATAAAACTAGAGATTTACATTTACTGCTTTAACTGATCACTTTATGCCGACGACTGATCTGACCGTCAAATATTTAAAAAAAATCTAAATTATGTTTTCAGGCGTTTCCCAGTAAGTAAAAATCATTCGGGGTTTGGATCTTGCATACATCGAAATAAAAGGGTCTCTGCTAAATAAAATCTTTCTCAATCAAACATAGATGGCTGTTGTGAACTCATATTTACTGTGTTTTGAGATTAATTATTAATGATCAAATCTAAGATTTAATTATTCTTATTAAACAATACTTAAACTCATTAAATTTAAATTCATTTTCTCCGAAAAAAATATATAAAATCATGGTTTTCAATTTTGCCTACCCTCACACCAGTCTAATGATGTCGGTTTCAACTGACGAAACCCGGCCGCTAATCGAATAAAATTTACGTGGAACAAACTAAAAAGTTGCTATTTTATTCTATAAAATTCAGTTCCACCAAGAAATGTCAGTATAAAACTTAAATGTAATTATGTAAATGATGAAATAAACGTGCCGGGTTGTGGTCCCGTGGTTAGTGTCGCGGACTCTTAAGTCAGAGTTTCTCGGTTCGAGCCCACTCTACCATAATTTGATACCTATTTCTAATAATGAGCCGCTTAGGCTCACAGAAATATGTAGTATGAAATTGAAATATTTATGTAAATAATAAAAACACAAAAAAATTTTTTTAAAAAAAATTATAAATTTAACACTTTTATATATGAAACTTGAAGCATAATATACATATAACGAGCTTTATGCATACATTCTGCCCGACACTTGATGCATTTCCCACCGTAAATAATAAACATTGTAGTATTTTTCTATCGAGCTTTGCAGCATAAACAAGCTCAGTAGGGGTTAAGGGTGGTACAAACAGCTATAAACCGGCACCGAATAGTGAATAGTGAAGGGAAACGACTGTACTCACACAAAGTGGCCATTCGGAGGACGGACATTTGCGAACTTGGAGCGGACATTGTTTACGACACGTGAACGGCCATATTTTCCTACCAAATTGTCTCGATATGTCGGCTATGATGGCGTACGAAAGTATTTTCATATTGCGTTATGACTACTTTATTCTCACTTATGGGGAAAGGAATGGCGGTTTGGTATAGTTTACCTAGGTCGAATATAAAATGAGTTTTCTTTGTCTCTCACACTGATTATGTTCATAAAGTGAATTCGTTTTGAATGGTTAACTTACTATCACATAATATCAAGCGTATCTTTTATGAAGTTTTCTTGTGTTTATTATGTGAATTTTGAGTAAAATTAATGAAATTATTTCGAAAATGACAATAATTTAGGAAAAAAACGTTATTATTGTTCATTTTGAGTGATTTTTTAACCCACTAAATCCCGAGGTCTAGCTAGGTTTTTCTACAAGGTTAATTAATACATAAAATAACATCCGATTCAAGTAATAAAAACAAGGAACACAAAATCAATTGATTCGGCAGTCAATTTTGGTAAAATCTATTCATTTTTAATTTAAGTTTTTCTTACTTCGGTGTTTGAAAATAATGTGAAATACAATTTATTTTCAATAGTGGTATTTACGCTACTAAGTAATACTGATATTTAAATATTTTTGTTTCTTTAAAATCCTCAAACCTTAAGTCTCTAAAATATTTAATGTTCATTATATATATTGTTTATCCTAAAAGATACTTCAAAAGTTGTCTGATATAAGTACTAAGACTCATTATTAGATAAAGTTTCAGACTTTATTAGGTATATTAAATGCAACATACACGGTGAGCCCTCATCCTGCAGTAACGTCGGAAGCCAGACGCATTCAGACTAATCTCTTCACAGATGCACATTATATTATATTAGCGCATAATTCTAGACTAGAATATTTCCCCGAATCTTATGGCCGTAGTCTGCTCCCTGCACGTCCTGCAAGAATAACGAAAACGTAATTATTACTACAAAGGCTCTTTTTTATTACGTCCACGTGGTGTGCTTGCAGATGAGATTGGACTTGATACGTAAGGTTTTTGTTAACACGAAAAAGCATTATAAACCCTGAATCCACCTCTGTACAAGAAAAAAACTATTAAACAAAAAACATTAATTTTTTCGGCAGTCACTTTGTGGTACAATCTATCCATTTTTAATTAATGTTTTACTTAGTATATACCACTATTTCATAAAATCTACTGTGACACGTGTTTCGATGCATTCCGCATCATTTTCAAATACGGAAGATATAGTGGTAGATTTTAAGAAATAGTGGTATTTACTAAGTAAAACATGAATAAAAAAAAAACATTGCTTCAATTGAAGTTCATAATGAAATGTAAATTGAAATTAGTTCGATATTAGTTCGTATTCGTAAAGAATGACAGAAATGAATCAATTATATTTTTGAAACACTTTTCTCACATTCACCATTCACTTAAAAAAGCTTTTTTCCTGAATGTTTTTCGCAGATACAGGTTGGAGAAAAAATGTACCAATAAAAAAGTGGTTGAATACAAAGTTGTTTTATTTTATAAAGTTTAAAAAAGATTTGTTCAGTTTGTTTAATACTACTTGCAAAAACCATAAAAAAAATAAAAACAAATTAACAAATTGGTTACGAAGTAGTTTGTTAAAGAAATGTTATTTGGCGATATTAGATCGCATCGAAAGATCGATAATAGAAAATAATCGATAATATTTTTATAACTCTCTCCTTATCGTTCATTGTTCACATAAAAAAGCATTGTTCACTTTTGTAATACCACTTGCAAAAACTATATAACAAATGAAATTTTTGTTAAATACAGGAGATTAGCAGCAATTGAAAGAGCGGTCGAGCTTTCTTCTTTTAAGTTTTTTTTTTAATATACCCCCTGAAATATAAATATTACTTATTTATTATAAACCTATCGCTTTTAGTTTTTTTTTAAACCAACACTGGTAACATATTTTAATTCATCATTGGTAATTTTATATTTTTAAATTAGATATTAATGTATGTACAATGATTTAGAAGTAAATTTTAGTACGGATCTGATCTTTATTGTGCCATGATATAAAGAGTTTTTCTAAAAATAACCTTATAAATACTATTATTATAAAAGTTATTTAATAACATATTACATTTAAACAATAATAAGGTATTTTGAATTGCACTTTTTCATATTGTATATACGTAAAACAAATTGTAAACTCAGGTTTTAGGATCAAAGTACAGATATTTCTGTATTATATGTTATCTAAGTTTAGACGGTAAAACTTTCAGAAACTTTAAAACATATTCCGCAAGTTAAATGGATATAAAAATATCCTGTTTTAGTTTTGCATTGAAATTTTATATCTTTGGTGAAACTTCAAAGAAACACCGACTTTGAATGGTATTTTCATAAAAAATGTATAAAACTTTACTGAATTAAATATACAGTTATTTCAATTGACATTATATTATCCATTTTAACCAGGTTCTGGATTGATGTAATATGCAACAGATCTCTGTTTTGAATCTTAACTGATTCACTTTATAAAAAAAGGTGTATTTAATTTAATATGTTAATTTAAAAATAATTTAAAATTCATTTCTCCGAAGCATTTTCATGATTTAATTAACCCTGTATCAATTCAACTCAATGAACTTTAATATCTTTGTTGTATATAAGAAGAAACTAAGAATACGATTTATTTTAAAGATTCATATCAAATAGGTTTTTGTATCAAATTAGAAAAAGATATTTTAAAGTATACATGATAGTTTAATTTTTTAAATTAATAAATATATTCATAAATATTACTAATTGATTTGACATCGACTTTATGGGATAACATGATGACTTAAAAATAAAAATGTACATAAATGAAGCTATTTTTTGATATCATAAATGCAAACACAACATCAACAGATACTGTAATTCAATTACGAATTCAGATACGAAATTCAAACTGTAAAATGTCAATGAAAATGTGTCCCGTCCCATCAACAGGTAAAAATACAATATTTTGTATTTTCGTCTATTGATAAGAACATCTGTAGTATCCAAAACAAGTCGTATTTACATAAGTAAATAAAAAAGTGGTTTTGCACAAGTGTTTTTATTTATATTTTTTAATATTTACATTTCCACCGTGAATACATATTTCAAAACCTTCTTTCTCTAACTAATAATATAATAATGTGTTTTAAACTGATTTTTTTGTGATTCATATGAATTTGCAATATCACTGTAATTTTATTGAACTTTGAAATATCTTTGAAAAGGAGAATGACAGATTTTCTTGTGTAACATATAAAACCTCCATAAATTTCTGCGTGCATATATTTTGCGCAAAATCAAACAAATTTGTTTTTTCTTTCCCTTTCAGGCGTTAGATAAAGCTTGTATCCACACGTGGTAGTTTGGAATCCAATGTTGGATATATTGGCATGTCGCGATCCCCTCAGGACGTACATTTATTGGTGAAATCGCGCCCTTTTCCAATGCGCCTTGCTGACGGTGGAGCGAAAGGAAAACACCTTTTTTCAATTGGAAATCTTTGCAAGGAGATAGAATTGGGACCAACTGAGCGTAATAACAGCCCCTAACTCCGGAGACTTTTCCATCAGAAGTTATTACATAACTACATGTTTGTAAGACGTTTTTCCAGGCATTTGGTATGTTATTTCTTAGGACATAGGATTCTACATTACGTTAGGTAATGTTAATTTTATCGTCATCAATTTAAGAAATTTATATGAATCTTCATTCTACACGCAGTTTCTTAGTATGTGCCCATGTGCTTCTCACTTTTAGTCGGTAATTTTTTAACAAAAAAAATTTGGACACATTTGGAAAAATATACAAATATTTCGTATGTTTTTCCTCGAAATTTACCATAGTTACAATACCTACACTAATATGGGTACCATTAATTTGTTTATAATTAAAAATATATATATTTATCGTGAAAATCAATATTATTCATTTTACACATTAATATTTATTTGATATTACCCTGGACCGGTCCCTAAAGCGCAGGAGTGATAACCTTGCCTTCGTGTAAGTAACGATTAAGATAACAGTGTGTCAATACGATTCAGTGCCTTATGCACCATTGGGTGCAGATAAGTATCATTAGTAACCATACGAATTGATTTTGTACAATAAAGAACCATTAATAAAATTACTTTATAAAATAAAACAACTTTGTTTTGACCACTTTTTTATTGGCACACTTTATCCAACCGGTTTCAACAAGAACCTTGTCATCATCAGGGTTTATGTACTAAATTCTAAACACATTGAAATACTCATAGTAAATTACTCATACGTAAAGTGCAGCACATACACAAAAATAAGGAAGGGGAAAAAAATGATGACAAGGTTCTTGTCGAAACCTGCTGGATAAAGTGTACCAATAAAAAAGTGTTTAAGCAAAGTTTTATTTTATTTTATGAAGTTTATAAAATGTGCCACAAAGTATCTACGAAAAACATTCAAGAAATTAAATAACTAATTAATAAGAATCAGGAATGACAAATTGTTTTTAAATATTTATTTGATACTTACTACTTATTAAAATTATTATGTCTGTGGTCACTGAATCTCTTGAAACCACTAGACAAAGGTTTCGATTAAACTTTAGAAGATCACTTAATTTAATAACCAATACTATTTCTCTTTCAAAGGGCTCAACCGTAGAATTCATCAGACCCTAGTCACCAGGGAAGTATCATCTACTTAGGATCGTCATCATATCCTTCTCTTTACCTCGAGTGAAGGAGGGAACGAAAACACTTAGCTAAATGAATGACCAACAGCCAAATGTAGTGACCACACCATTAAGTCCGCGGTCTTCTAAGACGCCCTAAAACCTCATCTGAGATCCGTTTGTTACCGCAATAGGGTCCTAAAAAGGGACACTTTAGTACCGTCGAGAACATTCCCTATACGTAAGAGATAAGATATTATCATTTTAATACATCTCATATTAAAGACTTTGTGACTTCATTATATATAAATATATATATATATATATATATATATATATATATATATATATATATATATATATATATATATATATATATATATATATATATATATATATATATATATATATATATATATATATATATATATATATATATATATATATATATATATATATATATATATATATATATATATTTATATTTATATATATATATATATATATATATATATATATATATATATATATATATATATATATATATATATATATATATATATATATATATATATATATATATATATATATATATATATATATATATAAATATATATATATATATATATATATATATATATATATATATATATATATATATATATGTATATATATATATATATATATATATATATATATATATATATATATATATATATATATATACATATATTAATATAAATATATATTTATGTATATATATATATATATATATATATATATATATATATATATATATATATATATATATATATATATATATATATATATATATATATATTTATTTTTTTATTTTTATTTTTTTACAACAAATTAATTATAATGTCTACCGGTTTCGAAGCTAGCCGCTTCATCATCAAGACTAATTCATACTGATTAATACTGATTAGTATTATTCAATCTTGATAAAGAAGCGGTTAGCTTCGAAACCGGTAGACATTTTAATTATGATAAAATATTTATAGTGATTTTAAATCAAAGTTACATTTTAACTATAATTCTACCTATTCTCGAGTTGGGCCATCTCTTCCTCAAGACAATTACTAAACCAGCATGGAAGTTACACTATGCACCACTATCATAAATATTCTTCACATGCGTTATTAGTCAGGCCAAAGATTAATTTGTAATCAGGGTGTTAGTCAATGTGGGTAATTATAATATTATCATTATTATACCTGTGGGTTGAGAATAGTGTTTTATCTCCTCCATTAAAAATCTTAACTTTTTAAAGGAAACTTACACAAAACCATTAAAATTACCTACATTTTATAGACACAAGTGACTTCTAGTTGTTTAGAATAATATTTCGTTTAGAAAAATATTTTTAATTAATATTTTACTTAGTAAATACCACTATTTCTTAAAATCTACTGTGACACGTGTTTCTATGCATTCCGCATCATTTTCAAATGATGCAAAATGAAACGGAATGCATCGAAACACGTGTCACAGTAGATTTTAAGAAATAGTGGTATTTACTAAGTAAAACATTAATTAAAAATGGATAGATTTTACCACAAAGTGACTGCCGAATCAATTTATGAAATAAGAAAAATAGTAATAAAGCAATCACGTGCATTATTTATAGAATATTTCGTACTTAAAATAATATAATACAATAAAAATATTTAAAAAAGCTAAGTGTCAAATTATAAATACTAGCAATGGTGATTTGAAGGTAAGGAATCCTTAATTTAGTAAGAGACAAATTAACTCTATAAATTCCGTAACGAATTTGGTTGCTTTCTAAATTAACCAAGAAATATCGGTTTATAATGGCTAACATTAAAATGATGACTTGTTTGTAACACACTTTATTGGAGTAATTTATTAAATCTCGGATAAAGTCTATCAACGGCGAACAAGTATTTATGCCAATGACAAAACAACCCTCATAAGCGGTAACTACCCCCTAAGGGGTGGGGGGGATGGGTTCCTGACTACGAGATGTAAATCTTCTCCGAGGGTATCAGGAGAGAGGAGGAGGTGTATGATACGTTAACCTTTAGCTAAGACCGCAGCTTGCTTTGGTTTAGGCGCTATTCGCCACTAACTAAGCACTATTCATCTTAAACAACCAGAAGGAAAAACATAACGTAAATATTCCTGAATGGAATTTCGTCGAAATAATATGTCCTTTTAACAACAAACTTTTCATTTCGAAAATAATGTAAAAAAATACAACTTTAAATTTCTTGTATTTGCTAACCGAAATTACAAAATTTAGTCATGTTATTAAGAAATAACTCATTAAAGCCGCTACCCCGCAGGGGTAGTTGGAGAGAATAGAACGTCACACCAATCTGTATTTGCAACAAAATTTCGACTCTTTCACATTCATGCATCTCCTACTGCATGATAACCGCTGAATATGACTCCCAATATGACCACTTTCAAGCACTTGATATATTTGAATATTATAAATATTGATGTTTTCTTCTGTCTTTCTTTATTCCTATTTGTAACTAAATTAGCCTCCTACATTTGTTTAAGTGTTCTTTGTTCACTTATTTGTTCTGTATAAAATGCTTATGAATACGACATACACATTTCTTTGGTCAAAATTATTTTGATTATTCTAGAAGGAAAAACAAACGCTAGGTAAAATTTATTACGTATTAAACAAAATTAGTTATTAATTTGATTCTATTATCAATTCTTTCAAACGTTCACATTCGGAATACGACCGGCCGCGCTATGACCTAGTCGTGTTTCTGAGCACAATTTTCATTTTTTTTATTTTTTAGTATTTCTTGAAATTACGCAGTTTTTTTATTTTAGAAAATGTATTGAAAAAATATTACCATTAATTTTTAAAAACTCCTTACCTTTCCACAATCCTTTTCGTTTCAAGACCATATATTTATTTCGAAGAAAAACTGATGTTTCAATATAGCATTCATACAGGAGAAAGTGACCAAATGCATTTTACAAAAACGTGATTATTGACTATTTGATATCTTACTAGCTTAATTTTGCCGTGAAATAATCCCAAAGCAATTTTAAACTTGGAAGTATAATATATTGACTTGTCAAAAATGACTAACTGCATTGATGTTTATTTTCTTGCCCTCATGAACATATTACGTTTATCAAAAATGACTTAAATGGCCCTCATGAACATATTACCTTTTGTTAGTTGGTCACTTTCTCCTGTATGACTACGATTTAAAAAAGGTGTTTTAAGTTAAACATTCTATAACGTCATATTTAACCAGAGCTTAAAGAAAATTTAGTTTTTATCGTATATTGGGCCTGAAAACCCTAAGAACGTGAACAGGAGAGCTGAACATAAAATGGTGACTCAATCAGTGAAAGCGTGAATAATGCGAGAAGGAGAGACATGATAGTAGAAGGGGTGAGTAGATACGACGAATGAAAGGTCAAAGGGAAAAAAACGCTATCATTCATCCTTCTTCGCTTCATAAAGCCTCGACTGAACATAATATTTCATACGCAAATACCGTATGAACAACACTTTCACAGCGGTTTGGTAATCATGAAAATAAATCCGAGCTTTTGACATATGTTCTTTATTTTCCGTTAGCCCAACGTTTGCGCAATCTGACTACATTTACTTTATTCGACAATTCGTGATATTTTTTTCTCAATGTGATCTGAACATATTTCAACAAAGATGAAAGTAGACTGTGGTTTTTATTTTATTCACGAATATTTCATACTATTTTTGTGACCCTTAGCAGCTCATTATTAAAAATGAGCATCAAATTGTGGTAAAGTGGGTTTTTTTAAAAACATTTATTAGCTTATTTTATGTATTAATTTTAAATCAAACACAGATTTTTTGAGTCTACTAAGTTGTATTTTATTAACAAAAACACATAAAAAATTATTAGCTGCCTGAAAATATCTAAAAAAAATTTTTAATGCAGTCGAAATTCGTTCTCTCAGATGAATGTGAGGCACAACGTTTTATGATAGATGTTCAAATGGTAATGTTCAAAGGAAAGAATGAAAGGCTGAGATAATAACCATTATCGATAAAATTAAGAAAGGTGTTTTGAGATGATTTGGGCATGTGAATCAAATGAGTGAAGAAAGGACAGTGAAACAAACTTGTGAACTGAATGTGTTTAGAAATAGATAAAAAAGAAGATCGAGGAAATCTTGGCAATATCAAGTGTTTCAAAAACTTAAAAGTGATCAGGTCTGGAGTCGGAATAATTGGTGGGTATGTATGAGGAGACGTATGAATGTGGAACAGACGAAGATTGTTTGTGGCGTTCTATTCTCTCTGCCTACTGTATCTGAAGTGGCTTGATAGTTATTTAGTTAGATTTATCAAGTTTTAATTTAATCAAACCTCCATTTCTTTATTCAAACCTCTTCATTTTTTCTACAAATATTTCCTTTAAAAATATAATATAATTTATATTTCGAATAATATTTTTTTATTTGAAATAAAACGGTTTTTAATTTAAGTTTTACTTAGTTAATGTGACTGCCAAAACCATAAATGAAATTATAGAAACCAGTGCGGTTAAAAAATAGTGGTATTATCGAAGCAAAACTTAAATTTAGAATGGATAGATTTTACCTCAATGTGACTACCAAATCAATGAATGAAATAAAACCCCCTAATGGTTTCTTTCAAAATGTTAAAATGAATTTGATTGGAGTTTCTTTTTTAGTTTAAACATTCACAATAACAAACAAATGGATTACAAATAAACTATTACATTTTAATTCCATTAGGAGATATTGTTAATTTTTTTTTATACATTCATTTCTACTAAGTTAACTAACTCTCCCGACCAATAGCACGCCTCGTTCATTTTTATAGATATTGAATTAGAAGTACAATACCAGGCGATTACATTCCATACGTGTTCCTACATAGAGCGCCTTTTCCATTCTTCCCCGAGACGAGCCCATTGCTAAAGTTTCCCTACTAATTGGCTTAACTTAACTTACAATACTTTTCAACTTCTCAGGTAACGTTGCATGCATATTAAATTTAATGTAAGTTTTACACGAAGTTAAACCTTACTTCATTAGCTAAATGAAATAGAGAATAGATATTAATAAAGTTGTACGGCTTTCCATTCGTTGAGCCGTACAAACTGGTTTATGAAGTGTAATACATTTTCTCAATGTAATAAAATAACATAATTTTAATTTTGTCCAAAAACTTTTGTTCAAAAATCGGGGTTTTCTCCATTTATTTTGTTTTTATTTTTATTTTAGCAGAGACAATTATTACAAATTTTGTGAATGTTACAAGGTGTGTAAAGTGATCACTTAAACCAGTCTATGATGGTCGTCAGCCCGGTAAATGCCCAGACTTTCATCTTTGATGAGATATCAAAAATAGTTTGAAAAATAAATCCTTTGATTTGAGACAATCCAGATTTGTAAACAAGTATTTGGACACACTCAAAATGTTGTATTACAAATGTATGCAAGATCCTTCCCGAATTATTTTACATACTGGAAGACGCCTGAAAACATGGTTAAAAAATTGTGATGCCTATAATGTGGCCAGATATTAATTTGTATAAAAAGCTTTTAAAGGAAGTTTAAAAAAAAATAGTCATCTCACCAATAGATGTCTCTAGTGAAGTTCTAGTGATTCAAGAAAAATGTTTCAAAATTGGTTCAAATATATAATACTTCCATGAATTTGAGTACCTAGTGTGGTTGTTAATAATGGGTAGAATTGGTGAATGTTACACTTGTTTAAAGTGATCACTTAAAACAGCCTATGACGGTCGTAAGCCCCGTAAATGCCCAGACTTCCATATTCTTCTATATCTTTGATGAGATGTCAAAAAATAATATAAAAACATAAACTTAATAGTTTTTTCCACATTTATTTCATTTGATCGCTTTCGGCGTTTCCAACATTATCAGACTGGTTCCCACCAGGGAGACTAGACAAAATTTCTTGTCATAATATGTCATGTCACTTTATATTATCTACACTTAACTACACTCTAGGCAGGGGTTAAGAACCATGATTTTATGTAATTTTTCTGACAAAAAAATCTAAAAATGGTAGTTGTTATTTTATATCTCAAAATATATGAAAAAGACCAAAGAAGTCTGGGTATTTACAAGGTTGACAACCTGTCATTAGCAGGGTTAAGTGATCACTTTATATAAAAATTATAAGCTTTATAAAAAATCAAATCACGTTTTTTGGCGTCTCCTTGTATGTGAAATAATTCATGAATATAAATAAGTTCCAAATTTTTAGTAATGTGGTTGTGAATCGTCGGTGGAATTAGGAATGTTACACGAGTTTTAAGTGATCACTCAAACCAGTCTATGACAGATCGTTAGCCCTTAAAAACCCAGACTCCTGTATTCTTCTCCATCTATGTTAAGATGTTAAATATCCATACTAACTTTGTTAATGGATTTTTTGGACATTTCAATTAAAATAAGAATTTTACTATAATATTATATTCCTTTGGCGAAATATTCCTTCTCAGAATTACAAAAAACAAAAATGGGTTTAAAATATTTTGAAAAACGAAAGCTCACTCTTGGTATTCTTCAATACCTCGAGGCATGACTTAACTTTTAATTAAAAAGCTCTGCTTTTATTTAATTAATTAATACTATCCATAATTACTTTAAATTTCAAACATCTGCCTTTCAATTTTATGGTGAAAATAAAACTTACTTCAGCAAAATTTGTTTAGATTTTTGTTGTATTTATTTTATTATTTTATATTACTACACATAAAGCTCCCAATTGATTAATAACCTCTCCTTATATAAAATGCACCCTCTATAATAACTTTTAAGAAACGTCTGAGATATTACTATCTATCATTAGAATCCTAACTGTCCATCAAACCTCATCCCTTTGTTTTCCCTCCACCTCTTTCCTTAAACACCCTTTTTTCTTTGCCTTCCTTTTTATTGTCAATTTATAATTTATACCTTATTTTATTTTCAAGTACTATCTACCCTCAGATCACAAACATCTATATAAGTTACCAAACGCTTTAACCAATATCACAAGTCTCTTTTTGGTTGTTTGGAAGATATTATTTTTAAGCAATAAGCCCGCCAAAGTACTAATTATTTTCTGTAGATGAAGTTTAAAAAAATTAAATAAAAACTAATATATTTTATTTCAATAATTTTTGTCATTTGAACAATGTACATACATACATATGTTAATTGTCTAATCGAGCATTCTATGTGGGCAAGTAATCAAGCGATCTCGGCTAATTCCCTCTCGAATACGTGATTTCCAATCATAAGTGTATCGATATGAAAGTTTAAAATAAATATTTATATTTTAAACTTTCATATCATACAACATTCGAACCTTAACTAAGGGTTGAATTTATTAATCAAGTCAATGATGAATCGACCTTTGATATTTGAAAAATATAGAAAGTATCCAAGAGTTTTAAAGGTATTTGACCTATCGAGAAATAAACGTCGGCCCTTTCACCTGTTCTATTATTTGTATAAAGAAATGTCACGTTCTGCGTGTCTGTTGGAAATTGAAAATTATCTCGCTTATTTGCTCTTCCAACAATGGACCATTGATCAAATACAAAGGTGTCTTGAACTAAAGGATACATTTCTGTCATATCGGATATACCTTTTTTACATATGCATCCAACTATAAATTCTCGTATCAAATATGTATTAACAAAAAATTAATTTTTTGTTTATTAACAATGTTAAATCTCCTAAAGTTATCTATGTTTATATTATATAATATTGCGTCCGCGTATATTGTCCGCCTCCGTAGTGTAATGGTCAGCACGCTCAGCTACCGTTCTGGAGGTCCCGGGTTCGATCCCCAAGCGGGGTAAAATAAATAAAAGTGATTTTTTCACTGTAATATTTATTCAATACTACCCTAGACTGGTACCTGAAGCGGAGGGCTGATCACCTTTCCTTCATATGTAAACAATCAAGATAACACTGCGTTTATATGACGCAGTGCCCTATGCACCGTTGGGGTGCGGATAAGGGTTTTTATTTTTTATTATTAACATTGCGTGTATTCGTGTTACGATCAATAGATGTCGTTGCCATCACAGGTAAAAAATATCTGTTATGTAATACATAAAAACAACGTTTTCAAATTTTATAAACAATATAATTAAGACGTTTAAGATTTTGAACGAAATTTTTATTTTAGTTTGATGTATCTATAAATTTATAATTATAGTCACCCTATACATAGGGAACCGCATCGAATCAACTTTAAAAATAATACAATAATTTAAACATTAATACAATCAAATATATTTTGGGAATAAATTATGAATTCTATTTACGATATGAGATGTTCACATTTTTTCAAAGAAGCTTTCTTAACTATGAAAAAAAAATATTAAAAAAAATAGATTTAGCTAAAATTGATAAACACCATACTAAAATTTAGTTTACGTATACATATGGGATTGCTAAAAAATAAAATATTTATGGAATACATTATCAAACCTTAATGTGCAAATTCGTAACCTCAAATTACATTGTGAAACGTACCAAGAGTCGCTAGTATAATTTAAGCAAACCGCCAACCCCAGTTCTACCATCGAAATAATTTGCAAGTGGAATAATGTGTAAATAGTTGATGATGATACAATGGGTACTGAGCAAATGAGTATGATAGTTGTCGAGAGAATAACCTCATTATTTGCACAGTTTAACACGTTTTAGAAATACGCATAATAAACCTATCGGAAAAAATAATAACGATCTGTTATAATAAATTGTCCGCCTCCGTAGTGTAATGGTCAGCACGCTCGGCTACCGTACTGGGGGTCCAGGGTTCGATTCCCGGGGTGGGTCAAATAAATAAAAGTGATTTTTTAACTCTAGTATTTATTCAATATTACCCTGGACTGGTATCTGAAGCGGAGGGCTGATCACCTTTCCTTCCTGTTAATGATCAAGATAACACTGCGTTTATATGATGCAGTCAGTGCCCTATGCACCATTGGGGTGCGGATAAGGGTTTGAATGAATACTATAAAATGTCGCCAAAACATAAATTATCCCATTGATTGTACTTCGTAGCAATATCTATCCACTTTCAATTAAATTTTCCTTGGTAAATACCAATATTTCCTTCTGTAATATTCTTCTCTTAGCCCTTATCCGCGCACAATGGTGCATAAGGCACTGCATCTTATTGACGCAGTGTTATCTTTATCGTTACTTACACGGAGGCAAGGTGATTACTCCTGGCCTTCGGGAACCAGTCCAGGGTAATATTAAATAAATATTTTCACCCCCCCCTTGGAATCGAACAAGAGACCACCAGCACGGTAGCTAAACACGCTAATCACTACACCACGGAAGCGGACTCAATATTATAATGTCCGTATAGTCGATATTACACCTATCTAAAAAAAACTTTGAATAAATTTATCATCTGCAATTACATATATCCAACAATACATATCACCGAGTAAAATTTGATTTTTCTAATTTTAGTATCAAAAAATCTGCTCGCGTAACGGAAGCCTTATTAATATCATAGCGGTCACCCTAATTCGACCGTCCGAGCCCGGGTCGAATATACCCGGAAACGTTGTCCAGTACCAGGACAACAGAAGTAGATAGGAGGTTGAGGATTCCCCGTTAGGTAGTTCCGCTTTGAAATTATCGACCGGAACCGTGGTACGGTAGGCCGATAGCGCCAGACGACGGGCAGACGGTACTAATGCACGCGTCCTGAGCGAGACAGTATAATAACAAAACGGCTTTTATGGGACTGTGGCTTTTGTTATAATCAGACCGCTTCGTTTATGTCTTCCTGGTACTTAAAAAAACGATACGAGGAAATTGCCTTGATTAAAAATGGGCAAGTAATTAATCCCATACATACAAAAATAACATAAAATATACGTGTACGCTTTTACAATATTTCAATAAAAATGTAAATTCTTTTAATTTAAGCTTGCAGAATTTCAATTATTTTTTAAACCTTTTTAGTACCAGTACTAATACGATTTTTTGTTACTTTATTACCTTTTACATTCACCGCGTCGGATTGATACGTACTTAGCTTAATCTTCAATGAAACGATAGGAATGAGATCAATCTTCTGCTTCGGGTACCAATCCAAGGTAATATTAAATAAATATGTGACTGAAAAAAAAACACTTTGGCCTACCGCATCCCGTGAACCAAATCCAAAGCCGACGAAAGATAGGAGCGAAAAACACATACGGAAATTTATATTGATAAATACGAATTATTGTCATTAAATTCATTATTTTACTTACATCATCAAAAAAAACTTAAAATATTATCCTTGGACCCTTGTTTCATCTCAATGGTGTATAGGGCACCGCATAGAAACGGCGTAAACTTGATCGCTGATTGTATGAAAGCAAGGTGATCAGTCGTGGTCTTTAACTAAACAGACCCTTACTTGATATTTATTATTAGTCAACCGATTTGTTTAATATTTTTTTGTTGAGTTTTTTTGTAAGTCATCTTTTACATGTAGATATGTATGTACCACAAAATCAAACAAGCATCCAGACTTAAGGAATATGGTATTTATTTTGATTTTTTTAATAAAAAAATACTTACATTGCAGATAAAATATCTTTTGATTTCACATTTAAGTACCATTTTATTTGTTCGGTAACCGGAAACTAAACCCTCATTATTGAATACCATCCCTTAGCAATGTGCCAGGAAGCTCATCATTCGACTCGCTTTTTCCAAAGTAAATATAAATTTAATCGATAAGATACAATAGTGATTTTACTGAGGCTTGATATTCCTGTTCCAACACACGATGTAACATAACTTATGAAACATTTTTTGACATAATATTGTGACATACCAGTCACTCCTTTCAACAACGTCATATATCAAAAATCGTCAATTTTCAGTTTTGCATGTTTTCGGAATGTCAAGAAAATGTTCTATATCCCAGCAAAAGCGGCATATTCTACAGGGCAAAAAGTGTTGTTTTTGCATTTTGAAGAAAATGCATTGTATAATTATTTCTTTTTATTTACTAAATATTTTTCAAATGGAGAAAAAACATTCAGGTTTTACCTTAAAAGATCGATTGCACTATAAAAAGTTCAATAAGTGGCTTGATATTTGTTTTAAATACATTTTATTATATTTTTATACTTTAAAAAACGATCTCCAAAAAATCTTTTTTTTTTAATTTTTGACGTTGTTGAAAGGAGTGAGCGATATGTATAAAAATACATTTATTCATTTGTCAGACAATTCCCCTTCTTGATACGGCTTTTTTTATAAACCCATTGTTTGGTTTGTTTTCATAATAAGAGTATCAAATGGTACTTTGTTTTTTTTTCTAATCCTTAAACGTAAGTATAAGTAGTTAGATAAACTAACATATGAAAAGAATCCTAGAGCAGTGCATAAACCATATGTGTAGTTACATCTTACAAAGATCAATGCAATTTATTTGATCAATAACAGACAGAATGGTGAACGTTAGACATTGTATAAAGTGATCACTTAAGCCAGGCAAATGACGGGTCGTTACCCTGGAAAGCTCTCTCAGACTTGCATCTTCTTTAGTATAAAAATGATAGATCCTCCATCTTAGCTGAGATACCATTACATCAAATTTAATAAATACCTAGGTACTTAAGAATATTTCATTGAAAAATTAAATGATTCATACAACTTTTTTTATAAATATTTTTTTCAATACGATTTGTCTGTAGTAAATTATTTTACAGATATATTTCGTCTCTATCGGTACTTTATCACAGATAATCTTGAAATATAATTGCTTTTCCATGTCGTTCAATCGGCAATTCCCGCGGGCATTTCGGGAAAGTAATGAGAGATCTGGAATATTCCTGGAATGGAGGATATTTACTCCCAGAACCTTTTATCCCGGCAATGTTTTATAATACATTTCAAACCATTGATGATAGTCTGAAATGTTTTGTAAATTATTTTCGAAACTCTCAATAAATGTCATTGGTAGAACTGAGATTGCAGTCTAGTAAATTAGCCAGGTCGCTGACCGAAAACTATGCAAATAATTATTTACTATAACATTTTGAGTGTGTCCAAATACTTGTTCACAAATCTGGATTTTCTCCAATTATAGGAGTTATTTTTCA
Source organism: Brachycentrus maculatus (assembly GCF_059751285.1). NCBI lineage: Eukaryota > Metazoa > Arthropoda > Insecta > Trichoptera > Brachycentridae > Brachycentrus > Brachycentrus maculatus. Next base: position 2,260,028 of record NW_028280831.1, on the reverse strand, counting down.
TATTTATTGTAACTGCAGACAGTTAGTAGAATTCCATATTGAATTGTTGGGTAATATATCCAAAATTAAACAAGGTTTATTTGGTGGAATTCTACATTTATTTATGTATATTGTAATACGTGACGCGTTTCGTCTTCTTTGGACATTATCATCACTGACTAAAATTATTTACAAAATGTCCTTATATACTAACAATAATTGCTATTATTAAGTCTAGGGGTAAGGACATTTTGTAAATAATTTTAGTCAGTGTTTGATAATGTCCTAAGAAGACGAAACGCGTCACGTATTAAAATATACATAAATAAATGTAGTATTCAACCAAATAAACCTTGTTTAATTTTGGATGTGTTACCCAACAGTTATTTTTCATATTATTATTTAACATCTCAAACAAAGATGAAGAAAAATATGGAAGTCTGGACATTTACGGGGCATACGACCGTCATAGGCTGGTTTAAGTGATCACTTTACACACGTGTAACATTCACCACTTCTACTCATGATTGACAACCATACTACTTTTATTATTTACTATTACTTACTAACATTCGTGGAAACATTCAAATCTAAAATCATTTATTTCACCGATTTTTCAGATATATCAGCAAAAAATTAAACACAAATAAGAAAATAATATTTTTAAAAGCTTTTATATACGCTACTAGGTTATCATATTGTAATATTTTTTATCTTTTTGTGAGAAAAAAAAACATGTATAGTAGATAAATAAAAAAAAGTCATTTAGTTTTAATTTTAATATTAAAATCCATTTTATGCAGGGTTATGCAGAGAAGATGGAACACGACAGTCGTTTTTCCTTGCGTACACTTCTTCCTTCCTCTACGTCCAAGCAACTAGTCATACATGCCCTCCAGTTAAATAGATTTTTGACGAAACCAAATTTTACGTTTTGATTGATTTGTTTTAAGAGGCCACATTCGGTTTACCCATTAACATTTGGAAAAATTCACTTATAGTCATTCTCTGGTCATTTAGTCGTTCCACACGTCCAAACCTCACTACAGGTTATTTTTATTCATTCATCAACATGCTTAACTAGTCTTATATTACATTCCTATGTATTTATTTTAAATTCTGTCATATGTCGTTTTTTCCACACATTCATCTTGAGGATCGAATTTCAACGGTTTTTACATCGATTTTTGGCTTCCATAAATTATAACTGTTGGCTCTAGAACTTCATTGTTATCTGATGGGTTAGCTTATATTATACATAATATGCTCAAAGAACCATCATTCAGTAATCATAAATTAATGCCCTTAAAGTAAGAAATAATGTCTTATCAATGCCCGAAAAAAATTCACGTGGAAGTACTAAATTATATTAAATAAATAACTAACTAATCTTCACGAAGCTTCGCCGTAAGGATATGCAGATGGAATCACAGAAACACACTTCTCTGTCTTTACAAATATCCTTCGCCTCTTCCAACATTAATGCATCTTCTCATACATACATTTTTAATTATATATCGCTCACTCCTTTCAAGAACGTCATAAATCAAAAAACTTGATTTCTCAGGAGAACGTTATTAAAGTTTAAAAATGTAATACAATGTATTAAAAATAAATATCAAGCCACTTATTGAACTTTGTACTGTACAACAGATCTTTTTAGGTAAACCTGAAGGTTTTTTTTTCCATTTGAAAAATATTTAGTATATTTAAAAAAATGATTAAACAATACCTTTTCTTCAAAATGCAAAAACAACACTTTCTGCCCTGTAGCGGGTAAATATTGAGTTAAAAATATGCCTCTTTTGCTGGGATATAGTACATTTTCTGGGCATTCCGAAAACATGAACAACCGAAAATTGACGATTTTTGATTTATGACGTTCATGAAAGGAGTGAGCGATATGTATAACTATTCGTTCTATCTAAAAAGTAGTGACACGTCTTAGACAGTGAATTTTCAGTTTAATGTATTAATATTTGCTCAGACACTGTAATTTAAATTAAAGGCTAATGCCCCCAGAATCTGCGAGTATTTTGCTCTTTATAAATAATCTGCTTTTAAAACGATTCGCTATAAGGCGATTAAATTTAAGATCGCCGTGAAAACTTCAACCCTCTCATCTAAGAAAGATAACGTGAATAATCCCTTATTCATGGTTGCCGACTCAACTCGATACGAAACACTCCAAGAGAAAAGGAAGAAATTAAAAATTCTTCATTCAGTTCTATGCATGCGCTAATTTTTGACCTTTTGAAATTCGGGGGTTGGTTGAATGAAGCGCCACATTTCGCACTTCAGTGAATAGAGGGGTGAAAATGCTTTACTCATTTATTCAGCACATCTCCCCTTTACTTTTGCAAACATTATCCACTGCTGTCGTCTTAAGCTTAAGGCTACATAAACTCTCCTTTCGTCGTATTAGATGACCCAAAAAGCACATAAGAACTGAAAGGAGTCCGGATATGAAAAAATGTACCCACACTGGATATTATTAGATCCCGAGGGTAGTGTTGGGTTGGGTAAATAAATAATCCTTACGTTGTCAAAGCCTCAATAAAACATCGTGTAATTCGGATTACATGTTATTCGAACAATATTATTTATTTATTTATTTATTGAACGGCTAAAGCCTCTAACATAATACATATACAGTATCTAATATAAAAATACACAAATAGAGAGACAAAAAGTCTTAAAAAGTCTCAAAAAGTATAAAACTAACTAACTAACTAACCATCACGCCGTTTCCCCGCAGGGGTAGGCAGAGAGAATAGAACGTCACACCACTCTGTCTTTGCAAATATTCCTCGCCTCTTCCACGTTCATGCATCTCCTCACACACACCCGCCGATTGTTTCGACTCCTAACCTAACCGCTTTCAAGTATTTGGCATACATGATCGTGCCAAGTTTTTCTCGGCACTTCCTCTGCCCCTTTTTACAATAACATTCGCTTCATAAATAAAAAGGATGAAAGTAGACTAAATGCAGTGGAAATGCGATCTTTCAGAAGAATATGCGACAAAACGATGATAGATGTTCGTATAGTGAAATAAGGAAGGAATGCAAAGCTGAGACAAGCATTATCGATAAAATTAAGAAAGGTGTGTTGAGATGGTTTGGACATGTAGAGCGAATGAGTGAGGATAGAACGGTAAAACAAATTTATGAACAAATAGTAAGCACTGGTAAATACACGTCTCCTTCACACACTATCAGTGAGCAGCGAGAGTGTAACAATTTATGTCTTTGTTTTTTAGGAAGTATTTATAATATTTTAATAAAATTTGCCCAACATTTGAATAATATTTGTCTAGCCATGCTGGAGGTTCTGGGTTCGATACCCATGGGAGGGGGGGGAGTGAAAATATGTAATTGACTTTACACTCTAATATTTATTTGATATTACTTTGGACTAGTTCCTGAAGCACAGGAGTAATCACCTTGCCTTCATTTAAGTAACGATCAAGATAACACTGCGTCAATATGATGCAGTACCCTATGTACCATTGGGTACGGATAAGGGTTAAAAGAAGATATTTGCCTAATACATAATAAATTGTATTCTAAATGTAATAAAATATACAGCATATCATATTTTGTAAAATAACTTATTATTTTACAAAATTATTCATAAATTTATATATTCATTACTAGTAGATTCAATATTTCACCTTTAAAGAACTTTAATTTTGAAATGCTACAATTTAAATAAAATATAAAATTACGCTGCTTTGCAGTGATTAGAGCGTTACGCTACCGTGCTGTAGAACCCGGGTTCTATTTCTAGGGGGTGTCAAAATATATTTTTTTTACTTTTATATTTTTGTATTACCCCGGACTAATTATTTTTTATTCCTGAAGCGAAGGAGTGATTTCTTTACCCTCACATAAGCTACGATCATGATATATCAGCGTCATTACAGTGCAGTGCCCTATGCCCAATTATTTTCGGATAAAGGTAAGTAGAGAATAATTAAGATAATATACTGCTTGCATTGTATATTAAATCGAAGATTCAATGATATCCAATACAACTCCCATTGTTAGTGTCGCAGACACTGAATCAGATATTTTAGGTTCGAGCCCACTGTACTACAACTTGATTCCAATAAAATTGAAATATAACAGGTAAAAATATAAGAACAACTCAGATATAACAGCTTTGCTACCCACCGTACTGTCTAAAACAAGCACCCAGCCACAACTGGCCTATTGCAGACATAACAAACCTATGACAGGTTATAAGCTCTGTAAATACCATATTCTTATTTATCTTTGTTAAGATATCAATAAAATATTTCAAAAGAGTTAGCTCCAGGGAGAGAAAGTTGTCTCAAATGAAAAAGTGATTGCCATAACTTAGAGAAATCACTGTACATAAACTCATCTAAACGTAAAAGAAGCGTTGGAATAAATGTACTACTCTTGAAGGAGAGTATGAGTGTGAATAATGTCAATAACAAAAAAAATCTTTGTTGAAGCAGAGACTGAGTAAATAATGTGATAAGTTTATAAGAAGAATAAAAAAATCCTTTCTCTGAAAAAAAAAACACTACTAAATTGTAAGTAACTAAACCATTTAAAAATGATGTAATTCGTAGCTAATTTGAACAAAACTCCATTATGAATTTCTTAGAATCAATTAAAACAGTCTGCATTCAACATCATTCTTTTTATATTATCCATTGTAAACTTTCTCTAAATCGTTAATTAAAACTTATTAAACTTTACTGAATGATATTAATTAATTATTTTTCTATTACACTAACTAATTGATCTCACTTATCTAAGTCTGATATTAAATCCTGTCAAAAATCATTCCGTCGACATAAATCCTTTCTAAGAATATCCGCCAAGCGTATAATTAATTATTTTTTTCACTTGAATGATTATAATTATAATAATACCTCCTTTCATCTCGCGCTATACAATGTAGGTAGGTTACGTAATATAGGCACTGTGTACAATGGAAACGGTATTGTTCTGCGTGTAATTTAATTACAAAAGATTATTCAAAGGAAGCATCGAAGTGTTTAACGATAAATAAATATCTATGGGTGAAGAAACACGGAGAAGTAAGAAAAGAGGTTTATATTATATTATCAGAAGGGGACGAGATTTCACTCTATCGTTTTCCAACAGATGCAAACCTTTTTGTATTTAGAAACGTAATATAAATTGAAATATTTTCAGAGTCCAAATTTTAATTCACAAATTTCGGATTTATCTAACAATCGGCGGGTATGGATGAGGAGATGCATGAACGTGGAAGAGGCGAAGAATGTTTGCAAAGACAGAGTGGTGTGGCGTTCTATTCTCTCTGCCTACCCCTGCGGGGAAGCGGCGTGATGATTAGTTAGTTTTTTTTCTAAGAATTATTTTTATGAAGATTTTTTATTGATATACAATAAAGACAAGAAGAATATGGAAGTCTGGTCAATCATGGGTAGATGTTGTTTTTTTTTTCTTCTTCTTCTTCTTCTTCATTTTCTTCTTCTATTACTACTACTTCTTTTTCTTTTTGGTGTAGGCCTTGTGACCTATTTTTAGAAAGGATTATCCATGTCTTTGGTGGTCTGTGGATAATCATATTAATCACAATCGCTTTTGGTTGATCCGAAGACTAACATGCTCTAAGGACCAAAAATAATATTCACCAAAGGTCAAAGATTAAAATACTCAAATTTTCTCTTAAAATTGACTAAATTTCAAAATTATTAACAATATAATGGAAATCCTTTGTCTTTCTGTCATTTCAATTTATTTGGAATAATGTATGTACCGTAATATAGTTTGAGGTTGAAATGAATCCCGAAGTAATGGATTATTTTTTTGTAAATAAAAGATTTTCAGATTATTGATAATGCAAAGTACATGTCGCGCACTCCTTTCAAGAACGTCATAAATCAAAATACTTGATTTTTCAGGAGAACGTTTTTAAAGTTTAAAAATATAATACAATGTATTAAAAACAAATATCAAGCCACTTTTTGAACTTTTTACTGTGCAACAGATCTTTTTAGATAAAATCTGAAGGTTTTTTCTCCATTTCAAAAATATTTAGTATACTTTTAAAAAATAACTAAACAATACATTTCATTCAAAATGCAAAAACAACACTTTCTACCCTGTAGCGGGTAAATATTAAGTTTAAAATATGCCTCTTTTGCTGGGATATAGTACATTTTCTGGGCATTCCGAAAACACGCACAACTTAAAATTGACGATTTTCGATTTATGACGTTCTTGAAAGGAGTGAGCGATGTCTACAAAGACGTTCACTCAATGGATCTGTGCACAATACAAAGCTTCTATGGATTGCGCGATAAAACATGTGGTAATAATACAACTTGTATTTTAAATATATAAATTGATTTTATTTATTTAGAAGATAACAGGACTAACGTTCTGTCTATTGCCTATTTTAAGAAATCACAATATAAATACGCTGTATAACATTTACCATTCTTCCTATCATGCTTCTTCATCATCAACTTTTTTTTAAAGATATGAATAAAATCTAGATCAAACTGTTTTTCAATCGTATATTATAAAAATATTGTTAATATGTTAAAATTTTGTTGTTTTTCTCATGAGCAAAATATTTTTAAATACTATTAAGTAATTAACAGCATGAAAAAAGGAAAAAGTAGCATGTTTTAGTGTATGATCGAATATTTATCAAATATCAAAATCAAACATTGATTTTTTTAATTGCACTAAGTTGTAATTTACTGTTATTTTTTTTGTGACAATTGTTCGCCGAGTTATGGCATTTTCAAACATTCGTTTTTCGAATCTATGAATGAAAAAACGTTTAAAAATAAACATTCATAAAAAAACTACAAATAATTCTTCATTAAATTCACCCAGTTTTTGGTAAGCAATCAATAAATAATGCACATTTTACAGAAAAAAATTCATCGCTCCGTTGTATCCTCTTAATTTCCACAAATTCCACAAATTAAACGCGAAATCTAAAAATGAGAAAAAATATCTCGAAAAATTTGTAGTAAAATTGGTTTGCTCTTACTGTTATTCTGTTTGTACTCACGTAGGTACCTTTGTATATTTTATCGTTGTCAGATGGTTGTCATTTTCTATAGATAAAGGATCATAATAAATGTTGATATTGCGCGAACTAAGGCGGGCGTTTTATTACAATAGAAGAAGTCAAGTGTGCGATAACTCGTATTATGATGTAAAGCGCAATAATTCTTTGACTCTCCCCTAAATCTGGGCCTAGATATTATATTAAAATGTTTCATTACACTTACATCAAAAACCCAGTAACATGCACATCACAATAGTACCTACGCATTGCTTGTACTTGAGTTATATGACTGTAAATTTTTCAATATCCTTCAAAGGTTCTGCGACTTTTATTTAATATTTCGCTTCTTAAAATTGGCATATATTATAAAAAAATCCATAAAATATATAAATACTCGTATGGATAAGAGTATTTATTTAATAAAATATGCCTAATAATAATAGTAATGTCAGCCTCCGCCTCCGTAGTGTAATGGTCAGCATGCTCGGCTACCGTTCTGGAGGTCTCGGGTTCGATTCCCAAGGGGGGGTAAAATAAATATAAGTGATTTTTTCACTGCAATATTTATTCAATATTACCATGGACTGGTACCTGAAGCGGAGGGCTGATCACCTTTCCTTCATGTGTAAACGATCAAGATAATACTGCGTTTATATGACACAGTGCCCTATGCACCAGTGGGGTGCGGATAAGGGTTTTATTAATAATAATAGCAGCCAATAATATTGTAGATGGGTAGACGTTTTGTCTGCCTCCGTAGTGAAGTAGTTAGCGTGTTAAGCTACCGTGTTGGAAGTGATCGATTCCCAAGGGGGTCAAAATTTTTGTTGTGATTTTTCACTCTTATATTTAAAATAAACCTAGACCGGTGTCTGAAGCGGAGGACTGATCACCCTACGTTTATATATTTAGCTATCAAGTTAACACTGCGTCGATATGATGCAGAGCCCTATTCACCATTGGATGCAGATAAAGTTTTGAAAAAATGACCACTATTTTTTTTAAATATGATATATACTGATTTTTACCAAAGATAAATAACAAAAAGATAATATAAGATATCCGTAAATAACAAAAAGAAAAAATTTTAATTTTAAAAGTGCTTAAAGTATTAATTATATTGTAGAATAGGGTTAAAAGAAGAAAAAAAAAGGCCCAATATACTACAATTCGCTGTTTAATTTTGTTTAAACCCAGGTAAAATTTGACGTAATGGAATGTTATTTATCTCGTTTTTTTTATTCATCACACATGTTTACAAAAAAGCAGTGTATTTGATCACTGAAATGATTGAATATAAAATTGATTAAAATTGAAAAAAAAAATATTGATTATTGTAATAAACTGTGAAATTTAAATTATTTCACCATTTGTGAAGATGAAAAAAAAACAGGAAAACAAAATAATCCTACATTTTAGATATAATACTACGTAACATGTAGGATTAGAGAGATGATAAATTATGGTTATATAGAATAAAAATATCCTTAATAAAGTGAAATTCCTCTAAAAAATACAATATAAATTAAAATAGCCGAAGTAATGCAGACTCTACATACAGTAGTGCTGAAATTTTAATATTTCTGCCACAAAAGTCATAAATATATTTTGCTCGTATTCCGTAGAAAGTTTCAAGCCAAATTACCCGTTTTTCGTAGAAAATAACTTTTTACCATGGTGAAAAATATATTGCACGTCTTAGCACCGAATTTTTCGAAATTTTCAATTTGGTAAGCCAGTAGTACCTTTTTTTACGAAACGTTCCATCATTAATTTTAATAAATAATTTTGTACTTTTTATCAAATGAAAAGAAAACTCAGTGAGGAAAGTTTAAATTTTTTGTATGCATTTTGTAATTGTTGGAAAATCTATTGAGTATCAGTTTGTGTAATATTTATTATACACAAGATATAAAAATTGTAGCGGAACCTATCTAAATACTATTAGTATCCAAGTTAGGTACTTGTTTGAATTCTCTCAATCTCTCATGAATAAAAAAAAATAATCAAAACGATAAATAAAAATACAATAACGATAATTATTGAAGAAGAAAAACAAATACTTATAAATTAAGAAATGGTGGTATCTAGACAATATCAGATATTTTATATTTTTTCACAAAATATTGTAAACTCTTTTATGCTGACTTTTTTCCGACTTTCCTTTGTTGTGTTAAAGCAATTACATCCGGAAATGCATCAGGATATCATAACAGCGACGAGGTGTTGCCCAACTAATATATGTGAGCCGTCTGCTCTCCTGGTATTCGCGTTATAGTAAGCGCTCGGCTTCCACAATAAACGCCCCATAACCCGTGGTCATAACTTCTACTAAATAATAGGCAAGTATGGCTGTGGTCCGCGAGGGGATATTATCGCAAGCCAGACATTCGGCTAGCCAACTTGAATAATTAATACAAAAATACGTGAAATAGATTTGAAAGGTTTATTCATAATTTTGTCCGAGCGGAGTTGCAATGTCCAAAAAAATACCCCCCCCTCTTTGAGTTATGTTCTCCGGGCATGCTTCATAAAAGCTAGTGCTTAGTTACACTTTCTATAAAATATGGTTGTTGTTTTAAATATATTTTTATATTTTGTTTTCTTACACTCTTTTAGTTTGGCGAAGCTTCAACTTTAGAAATGTGTGTGTACTTTCTTTTCTGAGTCTTTTAACCCTTATCCGCATAGGACACATCATCGTATTGACGCGGGGTTAACTTGATCGATACAAACATAATGGCAAAGAGAGCAATAATGCGTTTCAAGTACCAGTCCACGGTAATATTAATTAAAAATTAGAGTGAAAATAAAGTTCTCCAACATTGTAGCTAAACGCGCTAACTATTACAATACAAAAGCCAACGATAACACTTAAGAGTGCCTACATTATACTATGCAAATAATTCATGTAAATTGATCACCTAACCAGCATATGACAGATCGTTAGCCCTGTAAATACCCAGACTTCATATGCCACGTCATCTTTGTTGAGATGTCAAAATGTTAAAATATGTCCTAAGTGAAGAAACCCTGATTTATTAACAAGGATTTGGACACACCAAAAATGTTATAAATAAATGTCAGTTAAAAAATATCCTATTCAGGATCAATTGGATTAAAAATAGGTAATATTTATAATCATCAACTCGTGTACATATAGCTCACTCCTTTGAAGAACGTCATTAATCAAAAATCGTCAATTTTCAGCTCTGCATGTTTTCGGAATGCCCAGAAAATGTACTTTATCCCAGAAAAAGAGGTATATTTTTAACTTTATATTTACCCGCTACAGGGCAGAAAATGTTGTTTTTACATTTTGAGGAAAAGGTATTGTGTAATTATTTTTTTAAATAAACTAAATATTTTTGAAATGGAGAAAAAACCTTCAGGTTTTACCTAAAAAGATCCGTTGCATAGTAAGTAGGTAGTTCAATAAGTGGCTTGATATTAATTTTTAATACATTGTGTCATACTTTTAAACTTTGAAAACGATCTCCTGAAAAATCAAGTTTTTTGATTTATGACGGTCTTGAAAGGAGTGAGCGATATGGTAACTCATATTTCAAAACCCACACTGTTCAGTGTGTCAAATTTGAAATTTGAAAAAAATCAAATTCTCCCCTCACTCAACCAATATTAACAGTCGACAACTGAATATTTACTTAGAGACCCCCGTCGCGTAATTGCCTGTTTGTACAAAGGCAAAAGAAAGAAGCGTTTAATAAAACATCCCCCCTAATTTTTACGAATGTAAAAAAAAATGTTTTGTTCTTAAAATGTTGGTTTAGAGAAGATTACGAGGAGAATGTAAATATTTTATTAGGCTTTTAATCTGCATTATGTATTCTATTTACAAAGAAAGCCGATGAGTTTAGCAGACATCCAAATGTAATACATATTATATACCAAACACTTACCAGCGCGTTATTTTTACAAGGAAATATCAAGTTCGGTTATGTAAGAGTACAAAACTCATAGTTCTTCAATGGTATTTATCATAAAATATTAAATTAGTATTCGTATACCTTACTAAATACTATGTTTGTACTTTCATTATTTCCATTTTGTTGGTCATGTACCTATTACTACTTCTATGTCCGCCTCCGTAATGTAATGGTCAGCACGCTCGGCTACCGTACTAGAGGTCCCGGGTTCGATTCCCTGGGGGGTTTAAATAAATATAAGTGATTTTTACACTCTAATATTTATTCAATATTACCCTGGACTGGAACCTGAAGCGGAGGAGTGATCACCTTTCCTTCATGTGTTAATGATCCAGATTAACACTGCGTTTATATGACGCAGTGCCCTATGCACCATCAGGTTTGGATAAGGGTTTAAAAAAACTTATCATATCCATGACACCGTTTCACTGCAGGGGTAGGTAGAGAGAATGGAATGCCACACTCTTCTTTCCCGACATACATACAGTCCTAGCTCATTCATATCCATATATTTTGTCATACGAGTACATAGTTATCGGTTACGTAGACTTTTGACACGACCAGATTTTGGGTGTTTTTGGCCGTCCTCATTTTTTTCTCCAGTTTGTATTTGCCAAATATACAATCTTAGTCATCCTTTCGTTATCCATTCGCTCCACATGTCCGTATGTAGTCCCTTAAATAACTTTTCTTAATCTAATAAATTATCCCTAGTTTTAAGCTTTACATTTCTATCTATATAAAAAAAAATTGTCGATGATTTTCCACACATTCGTCTGAGCAAACACATTTAAACGGCTTTCTCTCTGCTTTTCATTCCCATGTTTAAATAAAATCATAACGTCAATCTTACGTAACATTCATCATATAAAGATGAATGAAGTAAGGATTTTTGACTTCGCTTTATATATATATTTTAAATAGTGAAAAGGAGATTTTTAACCATCAAATAAATGAATAATAATAATTTAACTTAACCCTTTCCGGTCCTATATCGAATGTCATTTGACATCGACTTTATTCCGGTGAGTCCAATGTCTAATATCATTCGACATTTTTTTCTTCATCAGTTTAGTGTTAAAAAACAAGCAAACTTATTTTTTTCTTACTCGTATTTAGTGTAAAATGTAATAATAAGACACAAGATTGTATACATTCAAAATAAAAATAAATTTTTAACACAAGTGTAGTTTTATTTTAAAAAAAAACTTGGATGTATTGTTTAACCCTGTAATGCTGTAAATCTATTGTGGACCAGGTGGATTTAAAAAAAAAAACATGGACCGCAAAGGGTTAACATTATAAAAAAGAGATATGAAAATTTTTGTCAACATGATATGCTGAACCATTTAGACATAAAGTTCTATGTAATTATGTAGACGTTGTGTCATCAAAAACTGATTTTAGACGAGATTGTGAAAATAAAAAAAAATCATTTTCATTTTTAAATTTCAAATTTCAATAACAACATTACGCAGCTATTTTGTTTATTTTCAATTAACAAAACGATTGGTGCAATTCTGACGGCGGGGAAACTGCTTAACAATGAGTTAAATTTATTAACGGAGCAGGGGGAGGGGATGAGGATGAAATCACGTTGATGGTAACGAATTTTCGCCCGTGACATTTTTATAATTACTTTCTCAGAATATTCCCCGAGCGATCGATCTGAGAAAAATCCGAGCTGGCTCCTAGAAACGAAATGGATTTTTCCACATCAGTCTTATCATTGAGATATAATATTTTGTTGCGTTTCAACAAATTCAAAGTCATTATGTTTTTGGTTTCAAACAAATCAAATCGCATTGAGCACTCGTTTTATTGTGATCGAGAGAATAGAATTAGGATGGCCGAAAAAGGTTTGGCACGACCAGATCAATCAAAACCTAAAATCTGGTGGTGTCAAAAGTCTTTATACTCAGAGGCCATGTATGACTAGATATATGGATATGATGGAGTGAATTTCAGGATGGAAGAGTATGGCGTTCCATCCTTTCTGACTACCCCTGCAGAGGCATGATGGCATGATGGTAGTAGTAATAACAGTTTATGGTTTTAAAGTGTTTTAATGTGTTGTAAACATAAACATATCGCTCACTCCTTTCAAGAACGTCATAAATCAAAAATCGACAATTTTCAGTTGTGCGTGTCTTCGGAATGTCCAGAAAATGTACTATATCCCAGCAAAGGAGGCATATTTTTAACTAAATATTTACCCGCTGCAGGGCAGAAAATGTTGTTTTTGCATTTTGAAGAAAAGGTACTGTTTAAGTATTTTTTTAAAATTTATTAAATATTTTTCAAATGGAAAAAAAAACCTTCAGGTTATACCTAAAAAGATCTGTTGCACAGTAAAAAGTTCAATAAGTGGCTTGATATTTATTTTTAATACATTGTGTTATATTTTTAAACTTTAAAAACGTTCTCCTGAAAAATCAAGTTTTTTTATTTATGACGTTCTTGAAAGGAGTGAGCGATATATCATATTATTTTTTGACATCTCAACATAGATGAAGAAGAATATGGAAGTCTGGGCATTTACGGGATTGACGACCGTCATAGACTGGTTGAAGTGATCTCTTTACACACGTGTAACATTCATCAATTCTACCCATGATTGACAATCAAACTATTTAAATTCTTCGAAGTTCTATATAAATACATATACGATCCAATTTCGATATTGTACTTGAATCACTAGGATTTTCACTAGAGACATCTATTGGTGAAATGTCAAAAAATAATCCTATATTTGGAGATAATCCAGATTTGTGAACAAGTATTTGGACACACTAAAAAAAATAACTACGAAATATATTTGATGCGCCAGCTTTACGACACTGATGAACTTTTATTATTTTTTTCATTCTGATCTCTGGATGAGATAAATTGGCACTAAAAATCATTAGAAATTTCACTTCCAAAATCTATTATTTTTCATTCCTTGTTTCCATTTCGATTCGTATGAAGACTCAACTAGTTCACCCTTAAAAATACTTCATTTCCCATGGTGGCTCAGTCTGGCCGGATGCGTAATGTAATTAAGTTTTTAAACCAATCAAGTCTGTGAACAGTCCGGAAACTTTGGGCAGGGGGAGGGGGTGCGTCCTTTTTTTGCAATTCAATCAGAACAAGTCTTGGCTAATTGGTGAACTTACCGACTAAGAACTCGCGATTCATTCGTTACTGCATTCAACCGGGACCCCTTAGTATGGAAAGCGACTACCCTGTAATTAATGCAGGTAGAATCGAATAAGATTATCAGCTTCCCCTTATAGAAATATTAATTATTGTTCATTAATTTAATTTGTTCCCCTCCATAGTGTAGTGGTTAGAGCGCTAGGCTTCCATACTGGAGGTCCCGGGTTCGATTCCCATGAGGGTCAAAATAAATATTAGTGATTTTTCAGTCTAATATTTATTTGATATGACCCTGGACTAGTACCTGAAGCGGAAGGCTGATCACCTTTCTTTCGTGTAATTAACGATCAAGATAACACTGTTTTATACGATGCAGTGCCCTATGCACCATTGGGTTACAAGACAATTTAATAATCTTGAAAATGTTATTATATTTATTTATTTCTTTTTAACCCAATAAAATAGAATTAGCTTCACATAGGGTGTTTGAAAATGATGCGGAATGCATTGAAACACATGTCAATAGATTTTAAGAAAAAATGGTATTTACTAAGTAAAATTAATATAAAAATGGATAAATTATTCCACAAAGTGACTGCTGAATTAATTAATGAAAAAATAAAAAATATTATTTTTAAAAGAGTAAAGAATAATTAAAATTTGATTATTCATACTAGTACCTACTATTATTATTATTCAAACTCTAATATATGGAAGTGAAGCGTGGAGTTGGAGAAAAAACAGGATGAAAATATACTGAATGTAGTAGAAATGCGATCTCTCTGACGAAGGGAAGAGGCCTATCCAGCAGTGGATGATAGAGGGCTCATGAAGAAAAAGAAGAAGATACTTTGTCGCAAAATATAATATATTACTTGAAAGATACGTTAATAAGAATGAGTCTTTCTGAATAAGAGTAACAAAACGCCAGTCGGTAAGTACGTGAAATGATAGAGTGTTAGATGAGTATAAGAATTCCTAGCAAAAATTTGCATACTTAAAGTTATTACAATATGAAAATGAGGAACAAAAGTGTTGATATTCTTTTAATTATATACTTACAAGTATGATGACATTAGTCTGATGATGTCGGTTACGACAAAACCTGGTTGTTTGTCAAATAAAATTCATATGTAAAAACCACATACTTAGTTGTTATTTTATTCTATAAAATGCAGTTCCACCAAGAAACGTCAGTACAAAACTTATGTCTTATAATAGCAAGTATATACATTTTAACATTAAAATGCTTATGAATACGTTTACTTATATATTTTTTTTAATTATTTCATTCTTAAAATATAAGAGGAATATAAACAATCACTAAATATCTCATCTCAGCTACCTCTCTCAAAGAATTCCCTCGACAAAGGAAACATTTAGTAAATTTGTACGAAAAATGGTATTAAAGTTTCCAGTAACGAAACAATTTTGTATTAAAAATCTACTTTAAGGTTTACAAGTAGCCCTCTACGTTTCTTCATATATATTTTAAGGTATATAAAATAATTTTTATTTTTATTGTCTGTAGAAAAATCAATATTGCCCACTCGTATACCTTTATACTTCAATGTCGAATTTATAGTCAAAAATAAAAATATGTTTTTTTTTTTAAATTTGATATAATAATAATCAAAAAGCACTTAGATCGTTGCAAAGAATTGTAGACGACGGGTTTTCGCTTCAATTATTGTCATATTTTCTTAGAATTTTAATAAATAATAAAACTCTATGTCATCAAAATAATCTAGATTTTTCTAGAAGCCGTAAATGGATAACAAAGAAAACGGTCTTGCGAAGCAAAAAAAAGTCTGATAAAATTCTCAAGTTTTCAACAAATACATCATAATGAAAAATAAGTTTTTTTACGAATTTATAAACTTATTGTTATCTTTTTAAATTTAACATAAATATGTTTAAAAATTTATTAAATGATAAACTGTCTCAAATGCAAATTGGTTTTTGATAAGCATTTTGAGAAAAAACTAAGTAATTTGTACATTAATTTGCATTCTTATGTTGCTTCGTGAATGTATTAACTATAATTTTGTTTTTAATTCTTATATTTTAAATTGTGCCCTCAACACGGAGAATCGTAATTGTAATTTGCTTTGTGAAAATAAATAAGTAGATAAAGATATTTTTTTATTTTCCAAACACTAGATTTACCGTCATAAGTTTTTTTTTCTTATAATTTAAATATAAACGTGGAATTGTTTAATTGTCTTTATTATTATTAATAAAACTATGTTTGTTTATATAATGTAATGTTTATGATTGTAATGTAACTATTTTTTTTTAATATAAAGCTGTACAATTTCCGAACAAATAAAATAAAATAATTAAAATAATACTCTCAGTGTTTTGTTTGTTTATTGAAGTATCTTTTACAAGAAAAGCATCTAAATATAATGCGTCCTTTGGAAAACTTTTCCGATACGTTACTAATGAAATAAAAGAAGCAATTGTTTAATGGAATCAGTGTCTGTCACTTTTCCAACTTTCTCGAAGGACAAAGAGAAAAGAAAAAAGGGATCGCAGGATACGCCTTTTCAATATATTTCATCCCCCAAAATAATTGCAAATGCAAATTAAGATTGATAGGTGAGTCATTGGAAAGTTTTTAAAGATTTTAATGGGTCTCTGTGATTAATTTATTCATCTTCTTGTCTGTGATTAATTTATCTATCAAATATACAATATTCAGACCACTATGTCGAAAAAACAATGTTTAATAGAATACATAATATAGAACAAAAGGAATAATAATAGGAAATAATAAAATAATAATATGTATATTTATTTAAACATGTATATTTATGTATATATATATATATATATATATATATATATATATATATATATATATATATATATATATATATATATATATATATATATACATATATATATATATATATATATATATATATATATATATATATATATATATATATATATATATATATATATATATATATATATATATTTATAAAAATATTTATATATATATATATATATATAAATATATATATATTTAAATATAAATATATATATATATATATATATATATATATATATATATATATATATATATATATATATATATATATATATATATATATATATATATATATATATATATATATATATATATATGTATATATATTTATATATATATATATATATATATATATATATATATATATTTATATTTATATATATATATATATATATATATATATATATATATATATTTATATATATATATATATATATATATATATATATATATATATATATATATATATATATATATATATATATATATATATATATATATATATATATATATATATATATATATATATATATATATATATATATATATATATATATATATATATATATATATATATATATATTTATATATTTATATATATATATATATATGTATATATATATTTATATATATATATATATAAATTTATATATATATATATATATATATATATATATATATATATATATATATATATATATATATATATATATATATATATATATATATATATATATATATATATATATATATATATATATATATAAACACTTATAAAACCTCTAAAGTCTCACTAAGCATGTATGTTTATCGTTTCTACTTTAATTTGATTTAACAATTATTATCAATATACGTACTATCTTTTTGAGTAACCTAATTTGCTGGCCATTTGAATAAAATATTCAAGAACCAAAAACAAGGAAACAATTTTTACTTTCGATTTTTTTATGCCGAGGTCTATTAATTCGTACCATTGTATTGTAGTTGGGCGATAATATGCTAGAACTTCGTTTGTCTTCTATAAAAATATTATACCAGATTAAATAAAATCTTATTTTATAAACTACTTCAACATTTGTATTATATATTAAGTATATTGTTCATATTGTAAATACTTATCGTGAGATCCAATAAGAAATAAGATGAATAGACATCCCTTATTATATCAGGAGCACAAAAACAAACAAGAGATATTTCATCTTTCTATCCGGATAAACACGCGATAGATTTGGACAAAGGTAAAGTGGTGTGACATTGCGTCATTTTTTCTCAATTTTTATTAAAATCCATATATATTTTTTAAATCGATTAACATTGAGTTGATGATATGAACAAACTAACTATATATAGGAAATATTATTTTACAACTCTGTCAAAGCAATGCGGTAGGTAGCTCATAAATGTATGTTAAAAGGATTGAAAATACGGAATGTAATTTAAATAATGTAAATTATATTTTTATGAAACATTTTAATACGTGCTAGTATGAAACTGGATTAATGACGTCATTTTGGGGAAGGATGGGTTTACATTATATCATCAGTGTCGGTTGTGGTTAGTGTCGCGGACTCTTAAGTCAGAGTTTCTCGGTTCCAGCCCACTCTACTACAATTTGATACCTATTTCTAATAATGAGCCGCTTCGGCTCACAGAAATAGTACGAAATTTAAATATTTGTGTAAATAATAAAAAACAAAAATATTTCTCTTTTTTTAAAAAACAAATCATTTCTAGAACCAATATTTAACCTTCAAAATCACAATCGACATTACTTTCAAATTAAATGTGTAATTTATTATAAATTTAAATTATTTGTTAGTTATCAACTATGAATGTAAAAATATTAAAATAATTTTACAGCCATATATTTATTGATAAATAATTCTGATATTGAGGTTTCTACCGCTAAATGTTGGTCACCCTGACTGAGGGACCTCAGTAGGAATGGGCGGTCGTAATCCTCTTCGAAGGGGATCTGAATAGTAAAAATTTATTGCTTTTCAAATAGAAACCTTAATGTCTCAAGTCATAGGTACTACTTTCTATTTTCTCTTGAAAACACCACCGTTAAATTTGATATGTGTCCGTTCATACAATAGATAAGAGGACTATGATATATTACTTCGAATCGACAGAGAACGAAACACAAGTATTAAATATTTTCAAATCAAGCTGTTTTTCAAATCAAAAATGTTCGTGTATCATTTATACTTATATACAACCATATTTACTTATTCTAACCCTTATCCGCACCCAATGCGAACTGCATTGTATTGACGCAGTGTTATTTTGATCGTTGCTTACATGAAGGCAAGGTTATCACACCTACGCTTTAGGTTCAGGGTACCAGTCCAGGGTAATATTAAATAAATGTTAGAGAGTCAAATCATTTATTTAATAAAAATTCCCTGTAACGCAACAGAATGGCATTCCGGCATCTTTTTTCACGGATATATATATATATATATATATATATATATATATATATATATATATATATATATATATATATATATATATATATATATATATATATATATATATATATATAAATATATATATATATATATATATATATATATATATATACATATATATATATGTATATATATATATATATATATATATATATATATATATATATATATATATATATATATATATATACATATATATATATATATATATATATATATATATATATATATATATATATATATATATATATATATATATATATATATATATATATATATATATATATATATATATATATATATATATATATATATATATATATATATATATATATATATATATATATATATATATATATATATATATATATATATATATATATATATATATATATATATATATATATATATATATATATATATATATATATATATATATATATATATATATATATATATATATATATATATATATATATATATATATAATGTATATAATTTTTTTTTTTCAATTTTCATTTTTTTAATTAATTTTCAAAATCAATTAAAAGAATCAATCAATTAATTCGTCATAATAATGGGGAAAAAAGCTTTAAAATTTATTTAAATGATATTTTATTATATTTTTTCAGTAAAAGCTTGACTTGAAGTGAGTTCTGGGACCTTTTTTGTTTAAAAAAAATACATGCTAATACTCATATTATATACGTATAATAAGTATTAGACTGAAAAATAACTGTTATTTATTTTGACCTGCCTAGGAATCGAACCCGGGACCTCCAGCAAGATAACCAAATGACTACGGGGGGTGACAATTTAATTTACTTACATATTTAATAATGTTGTGACAGTGCGATAGCCCCTACGTAAAGTACTCTATCTCCAAATTTGTTACTTTAGAGGAGACAGCTTAGAAGATTTTTTCAACGTATTTTTTTATTAATTAACGGTTTTATCTGAAATTCTTAACTAGTATTATGAATTCAAAAACACGGTTAAATAATTTATTAAATCGTTTTAAAACTTTGTGCTTTTTCTAAATTAAGCAGTAAGCGTTTTAGGAGTTCAGTTCATTTCGTAGATAGCGTCTTATACGCCTGAAAACTAGGCGTAATTTATTTTAAATATATATTTTTTGTTTATTTATATTTGTAGATAACGGTCAGTTGAAAACGTATACCAAATATCCCAAAATTGCCAAAAATGTAGTTAGAGTACTTTACGTAGGGCACATCGAGTGTACTTCAACGAGCGATGAAGTTTTAAAAATACTTAATTTGAAGGATTCTGTACTGAAAAATATAACCTTTTTATTTTTCAGAAAAATCAATGTAATAAAATTCTAATTTTCACGTACGTAAAATTCGTGAAAGTATATATTTTTTGCCTTGATATTTTAATTGAAAAAACATCTCAATTATGGTAAAATATCAATTATCGATATAATAAAACAATATTATTTAAATAGTTTTTTTTCAACCTGAAAGGAACATACTACAATATTTTGACGTCATCTTCATCGTAATTATTGTAAGGGTAACAGAAACACTAAATTAAAATGCGCGTTGATTTCCTAATAATCCGTGTAAAATTTATGTTTATCCGTGAGTTAATATGACATTTTTAATGACCTATAATAATGCAAAGTTCCAGTTATTTATTTCGCTCTATGACCTATTTAAATCGCATTACAAATAATATTACAAAGAATTATTATTACTAATGCCTACAGGCTTACCCAGAAATCAGGTAGGCTAGGTAAAGGATTAATGACTTATAGGGGAGCGTGTGAAAAGGTTCACTATTCCAGAATCGGATTAAAATATCAGATAAAAAATATTGTTTCCTGAATTTCATGATTACTAAATACTATTGTAGTAATTAGTAATCATGAAATAGAAAACTGATGAAAGGATAAGAAATGTGTATTAAACGTATTTTTTTTCTAGGATTGAAATAAATATGATAAATAAATTAAACCAATATTTTGGATGCATCCAAATCCTTGTTCACAAATCAAACACTAATATTTATTTTAGCAGAGACCCTTATTATAAATGTGTGCAGGATCCTTCCCGCATTCTTTTACTTGCTAGGAGACACCTGAAAAATGATTTTAAAAAATTATGAAGCTTAAAATTTGATCAGATATTTATTTATATTCACAATATTAAAAAAAAATCTTACTTAAATCAACCATAGAAGGTGCTGGAAACTCACACATAAAAAACGTTTTGTATTATATGATATACATATAGTTATATGAATTTAAAATTTGAGAAGTGTGGCTGTGAATCATGGGGATCAAATTAGAATTACCAACTGACTAACGGACTCACTGACTGATCACGCCACTTCACCGCAGGGATAGGCAGAGAGAATAAAACACCATAACACTCTATTTTCGAAAACATTATTCGCCTCTTCCATATTCATGCATCTTCTTATACATAACCACCTATTATTCCGACACCTGACCTGACCACTTTCTTGACTAGATCATGCAAAGTTTTTCTTGGCCTTCCTCTATTTCCAACTACATTATATATTTGTTTTATATATTTGTTTTATCTATATATATTTTATTTATACTCTTATATATTTGTTTTACCGTTACTTTTTTACTCATTCACTCAACAAGTCCAAACCATCTCAAAATGTTAAAATAGGCCAGATTTCAAATAAAAAAAAATGAGCATCGTTTATAATATTGTTTGTTTTTTTCTAATATGTACATCATCTTTATTCCATTAATCTAAAATAATCGAAAATAGTTGTGCATTTTCAAGAAAATCCGGGCCTGTGACTACGGGGTATACCTATATATTGTACGTACAGCAAGGGACTTTGCTTTTCATTATCGACCACCTGCCTTCAGTTCTCTGCGTACTACTCTTTATAGGTAACATCAAATGCTGGGAAGCTATTTACCTCCGATAGTTTTTAATGGAACAGTAAAATTGGATTTGTTTAGTTCATCTGTAGAGATGGGATAGGTAAAGGAAAGTAATGATGAGGGCTGTATATATGTATATCGATTTTCGAAATCGACTATTCCAGAACAAGCAAACAACTCCTTAAATTTATAGTATTTTTAATCCTGTTTTCTGGGTACAGTTTCCTTTTGAATTGAAATTAATTTATTCTTAAACGGTAACTCAATAATGGATAATTGAACGAGAATTAAGAGAAAATTTTAAAGGATGCGTCACGTTGCGTCATGCTACGTATCAACAACTATAAATAATTGATAGAATAAGAACTTATCGCGCATTCGTGCATTGTTGATGTACACGTTAGATGCTATATATGAACAGTTGAGGTAACATGCGTTGTGTAAGTAATATTTATATGTGAAGAGTTATCGTGTTAGCATATTTAAACTACTAAAATTTGATCAATAATGAAGTTTCTAAGTTAATATTGTCTCAATAAATTATAAATAGTTACACCACACACTTGATCACGGATACCATTACTAAAACCCATCAGTCGATGAGAGAGGCATTATATATATATATATATATATATATATATATATATATATATATATATATATATATATATATATATAATATATATATATATATATATATATATATATATATATATATATATATATATATATATATATATATATATATATATATATATATATAAATATATATATATATATATTTTAAATACTTCAAACCCGTGTATACTGCTGCAAGTGCATTTTTTTAAATCACTAAAATATATAATATAGATTTTTTATCATCTAAACATATAAAGAATGTTCTATTAATTCATTTCAATTTAAACCCTTATCCGCACCCCAATGGTGCATTGGGCACTGCATAATACAAACACAGTGTTATCTTGGTCGTTAACACACAAAGGAAAGGTGATCAGCCCTCAGCTTCTAGGCACCAGTCCAGGGTAGTATTAAATAAATATTAGAGTGAAAATTCATTTTATTATTCAATATTATCTTATTCAATTTTTTCAATATGTTGTATTAAGTAAGTAAGAATCTAATAAATATTTTTATAATATCATTATAATATACTAATTTATTAAATTTCAAATACAACTATACCTTTGTTTGTAATATTATAAATAGTATTCCTAGTAGAAATACCAAAACATTTTTTACTTGGTAAAAATGTGAATTTTTCCCCATTTTGTTTGTTTTTCTTCTAAAGTTTCTTAAACCACTTCAATAAGAAATAAAAACATCACTTAAGTCTCAGTTTAACTTTCTCCTTACAGCAGTTAAAGTAAGAATGCTACCAGGATCGCAGAAGATCCACCCGCTATTGTTTCTCTAAGACTTTTGATTATTCCGCGGTCTCAGTAATAAATAATTGTCTGAAAGTTCCCCGCACTGCTGAAATATAAGTACCAGGGTCCCAGAAGGATTTGCATGTGGCGGGGTAAGCGCACCAAAGTGACTTTATGAAATGGTATATCGTGTCACATGTGTTAGTCACTTAATTAGAAACACACAAATCCTCGTTATTCGGCCCCGCCACTGGCGGTACTGGATTAGAATATGCACATTAATTCATTTTTAAAATCAATTTAGTAAATATGTTAGGAAAAACGTGAAAAATATTAATACGCGAGATCATTCTAAGCTCATTAAAAAAAAATATAATTTTTATTTAATATATAATATATTATTTAATAATTTTATGCAATAACTTTGTGATTTTTCTTTATATAATTAAAATAAAACTATGGTTAAAAATTATTTTAAAACAAGGTTCTATTTAAAAATCTTTGAAAATACTTGTTAATGCTATAAATTACATATATCTATGTAACTTATAATAAAAACATCACCCATTTCTCCCTTAATAAAGTTAAATTATATTCCGACATTTTAACGCAACATTTTTCTATTGCAAAAAATATTTGCAACGGTCATAGGTCAATGTCAATGCCATTGCACAGGCGCCATGGTGTAGTTGGGTAGACGCTCGACTGCAAAACTGACGTCACGGGTTCGATTCCCGCCAATTGCAAAATGAATTCAAGAAAGATTTATTTTCAATTGGTCTGAGTGTTTGTGATGTATTTTTCACATTTACCTTCCCTATCCTGACTATCCTACCTGCAGACAAGCATATGAAATAGACGCTTTGAGGGTTATTCCTTTAAAAAATATGTAAAGATACATAATTTCGTGTATGCACTTTATTTTGTACTGAATGTACTAATCTTTACTCTATGGAAAGATCAAAAAGGCATTTTAAATAACTTTTAAAATATAATAATTTTACATTACTTTGATAAAACATAATACGCAAGCTGATGTTTTAAAAAGGTAACTTTTAAAAGTTCACTTTTGATGTATCAAAATTTAACATAATTTTGATTTGGTATACTCAAATTTCTAAATAGAATAAAAATGATATAAAATATTTTTATATGAAAAGATTCAACAGCAATATTCCTTTATAAATATTACAAAACACACGAGCTTTTACTTATAAATTGATTCATCGTGTACTTTGCGGTGTTATCTATCTATATTTAATTTAAATTGCATTCATATCGAATATCAAAAATTTAGACTAAGCTTCACATACAGTATTTGAAATTATGCGAAATGCATCGAAACACGTGTCACAATAGATTTCAAGAAATAGTGGTATTCACTAAGCAATATTATCCGTCGATATTATTTTCTGGTAGTAATATGTTTCGACGAATCATTAAACGAATAGGGTTTTCAAGCGAGACTGACGTTGTCTTGTCGTTGTCTCTCCTACTTTACGAGTAGGTACATGTAATTCGTTTTAGCTATTGAGGTGTTATTTGCCTCTTTTCTACTTAAGTCACAAATTAATTTTCTCTAAATCCTGGTAAACATTTTACATAATTGATTTTTTCTCAAAACACCATTTTTGCATTGTAAAAATTTTTTTATTCGAAATAATATATGGTTTTGAAAACAAAAGATTTATTGAAAGATAACGAGAAAAAAATACAAAAAATATTTTTCGTATGTATTCCAAAAACATATTTAATATTCATTATTTTGAAAAATCCGTCGTTGAAGGACGTGTTTTTTTATTGAAATGTTTTTTTAACAAAATACACATTTAAATAATACAAAATATGTAGTTAGTAAATATACAAAACATTTCAAATATAACATTTCTACCTCTCTAATAAAATAGAAACTTATGTTTAGAGAGGGAGTTCGTTTTACAATTAATTTTTTTTTATTAAAAAAAAATTAAAAATAATAAAAATATTCCTTGGTATGGAGTCTAGGTAGAGGTGAGTCTTATATGATTTTTAAATTTAGTTTTAAAGGTTTGATAGTGTTGATTGAATTCAGTCTTTTGTTGTATACCCTTAAAGCGTTTAACTTATTAATTAATTTGTTTTTACTATTCATTTGTATTACACAATGCATAAATATGAATATATTTCAAGAATAATGATGAAAGTTTTCGAAGTATCGGAATAATAGCAATATATGTGACTTTTTTCTACACCAATTCCCCATTCCCTAATCCAGAAGTTATTCCATTCGCTTGCAATCCGATCTGGCATAAAAGTTATCCGCTGGGCGTAAAATAAAGCAAGTCAAATAGCCGCTGCATCCGTAAATCCAAATCCTCTCCCGTATTGCATTCTTTAAGTAATCCTGAGAATGGTGGAGGACCACCTGGGACTTGCGAAGGACGAGAAGTTCGGCGTACTAAGGGAAAGGATATGCTGAGGTTGTGTCTTATATATATATAAACAGGGTAATAAATATTGATAAATATTTATGCACATGTAAATATTATTGAATTTTACAATATTTGAAATGTTTTAAATGTTAAGATAAAACACTTGTAAAAAACCACTTTTAAGATTAACTTTTAAGATTTTTCGTGCATTATTCAAAATTTCCATTTTAAATTCTTATAAACAGTATTCGAATCATCTAATATTCGTAATATATTGCTTGAAAATTATTTAAACTAATTTTTTTAAGATACAAAAATAAAATGCGTTTTATATTATAAATTGTTAAAATTTTTAAATAACACTTTTAATTTAAAGATATTAAATGCTAACTGTATAACACCACTTAAGTTTTTTAATGTAAACAAGACTAGTTTTACTACAGATGTTCTCATCAGTAAGTGAAAATACAAGTTAACAAGTTTAAATTTAAAGCAATACGTCAACAAGTGAAAATACAATCTGACAAGTTTGTATTTTTATTTGTTGATGAGAACATCTATAGTGCTCGAAACTAAGCGTGTTTACATGAATAAACTCAAAAACTGGTCTTATACACGTGTTTGATCAAATCATCGTGATATTTCATAAAGTTAATACCTACCAAATGTAAAAAAGTACATATATTTTTTTTATAACGGATATTTTAAATTACGCTACATTATACTGTACAAAATGCTTTATGAAATAGGTACGCAATTATTACTTTACTTTGTGCTCGTTAGCGTTATAACAAGATGTATTTTATACCCACGTTACAATTTTATAGTATCGTTAACATGAAATTGTATAAAGTCTCGAGTACCAGGCATACTTTCCACACAATATTGCTTCTTTACCGAAGTGCTCAGTATAAAGTTACATACTCGCACACCTCCCCTATCAAGTGATATTAGACGAATATTTGCGACGGACTCGATTCAATAAAGCATTTTGCTGTCGCCTTTTCCAACGCGATCATATGCAAGATATCCGATTTCTGAACATGTTTCAATTATAAAAGACAAATATTGCCCTTTTGTGTGCAGAAGAAAGACAACCATTGGAAGGGTTTTAACATACCTTCTGAGAAGAAGGTTAAAATGGGTGAATTACCCTAGCTTAAAATAAAATGAATTTGTGTTTCATTGTTTTATATAAAATGAGCGTGGCATTTACCCTACCTCCCACTCATTTGAGATGTAAGGTGTATTAATCAGATATTTTACCAAAATAATGAGTTTATTTTGTATGTGTTATTTTTAGCTTTTGATCGATATTAATACGTTATGGTTTATACTTTTGTCGTTAATTACAAAAAGAAAGAGAGAAAGATGTAACATAATGTAAGATGTATATGATAAATGTCTGGAACAATTGTAAGAATTTTTATATCTAGGAAGCATGTTCTCAAGGAATGGAAAAGTTGATAAAGATATTGAGAGAAGGGTGAATGCTGGGAATATAAAAAATGTTGCATTGAAAAGAATGTTTGCAAATAAAAATTTGTCCCTAGAAGGCTAAACTGGCAGTTCATAACGGAGTTAGTGAACCAACACTGATTTGTGAAAGCGAAACATTGCCAAAAGAAGGATGAAAACAGAGTGAACACCGTTGAAATGCATTACCTCAAACGAATGTGTGGAAAATCTATGTATGACAGAATAGACAAAATTAAGATATTAATAAAGGATGTAAGGCTGAACTAGGGTTATTGAAAAAAATAAGGAAAGTTTTTTAAGATAGTATGGACACATGGAACGATTGGATAAGGAGAGAATGACTAAGACAGATAAATATTACCATGACTGGTATCTCAAGAGTGTGACAGATAATATTGACATATAAAAGTTTTTTACAGCAGTTTTCAGAAAGCAAGTGTACACCATAAGTTTTAGATGAAATCTAATAAATTAACCCCTGCTTCTTTGTAAACCACATTAAAAATATACCAATGTAAAATGAAATTATATATATAAATAGTGACTCACACAGGGTATCGAACATGGAACCGCATGTATGACAACCAAACTTGCTAAACTCTACTTTAATATTAGGGGAGTATTGGTAGGCGTACGATAACTGTCGAAAGTATGAGTGATCGTTAAATGAGGTGCTTTTTAAACTAGGATTGTCTGTGATAAAATTTCGTGTTTAATCTAAATGTGAAAGGTTGTAATCTAGAAATAATTACTGCTGTTCAAGAATATTTATGTTGGATTTAAATGGAAGCTCTCCGCCCTTGTTTCAGAACTGCCCTGACAGGCCTTATACCTTCCCCGTCTTAATTTATCCCACATTTTATTCAAATTAGTAGCGTTCTGTAGACTTCACTCCAGTTTGATTGCAAGGGAACAACAATAGACTTTACCCCTCCTCCTTTCACCCCCACCCCCTCTCTCTTCTGCGCACTTAGCCATCAACAAGTCATGGTTATATTATGTATATACTAAACACACTCCTACAGATGAACCGCATTCTCAATATAGCGACCTCATTGTCTTAGCGGAGAATATTGGAACCCCTTTAATTTTCTTCGCTTACTAAATGATTTGGGATAGCTGGCGTAACACATGCTACCCTGGTTTCTAGTCCTGATTTGATTAAAGAAATACAGCAGGGAAAACCTCAATTTTCACCAGAATTATGATAAATATGTTTTCATTATTATCTTTTTAAAAAATGATGACGAAATAGATACTCATAAAATACATTTTTTTAAAACATCCCCTAAAATTATTAGTTCAAAGATATAGTGTAAGTATATGGTGTAAAGGTTCTTTTAGAAATGCTAGTTCATTTCGTTTCCATACATTGGAATTAACTTTTAAATAGAAAAAAATGTTCTAGATTTTCATAAACTATGTAAATAAAATATAATGAACTAACTGAAGTAATAATTTTGAAATAATTTTTAAAAATATGAGTAATATCTCAACCCATCGATTTTCTATTGTATTTTAACATTGGAGTAAAAATATATTAATGCACTTATTCACTGGTTTATCACAGAGTTTTATTTTTCAAAGCGAAAGTACATAAATTGTAATAATTTACGTTTATAAGTTTATTTTTACAATCAATGTACCGTTTCTATAAAAAAAAAGTAAACTATGTGATACTCCCTAAAAAATAAGACTCTCTCATTCCAAGGAGTTTCATCTTAAAATTTACATTTGTAATAAACGTAGAAATCTAACTCATAAAATAAAAATTAATTTAAGTATAAGTTGGAATCTTAAATAATGTATATTTTAAAAAGTGCTTAACCTTAGAACTACTCCACAAATTAGGGCGGTGACGGTGACTAATTGACTTTAAAATAATTCAGATTTCTCTATGCAATTAGTATGTAACAATACGTATGTACCCCCACTTTATTATAATTTGACTAACACACGCCTGTATTGGGATGCGTTAGTATTTACTAGGAGCAAACATCACCCCTTATATGATGACACCATATTTCCATTAAGGTTGAAGATAAACAACTCCACAGCACTTGTGGATCATCGCAAGAAAGATGGATATAAATTTGCATTATAATATTCATTAAAATGGTTAAATATTAATTATTAATCATGTGTATTAAAAAGTGAATCAAATCATATGACCTGTGAATTCATTAACTGTTAATTATTTGAAATCCTGCGGTCTAGATTTTTAATCTAGGAGTGGTTTATATTTCTTTCAATAATAAATTATATTATATTATTAGATTAAAACCAATATTTTTAGCTTTTCCACTTTTTTTTATTTGACTAGCGACCGGGTTTCGTCGTTACCGACATCATCAGACTGGTGGGAGGCTATACAAATTGTTATGTTATATATAAAACAAGGCAGGAGTTGATAACCATGATTTTATATAATTTTATTGAGAAATTAATTTAATTTGAGTGAATTTAAGTATTGTATGATATTAAAAATATTTTTTATAAAGGTTTTTTGTATTGAGAGCACGATTTTATATAAAGTTATATTAGATTTGCATTTTTTGTGAATGAATTTAAATTATGTAACGAAGTATCAGGAACTGCTGGTTGACGGCTCCCTCCACTACGCTGCGGTTGTCCGGGGGAAGTCCGAAGTTCTCTGAAATGTAAATTATAAAAATTATAACAATATAAAAAAGTGGAAAAGCTAAAAATATTGGTTTTAATCTAATAATATATTTAAAATGCAATTCCATCACGAAGTGTCAGTGGATAATATAAATCTATTAATAAATTATATTACTGCTTAGTGGAATAGAAAATGGAAGAGAAAAGAGTATTATATAAATTAATAAATTCATTGCATTAACTTTTATTTCGTAATATGCGTAAACCTTAACTATTTAAATATAAAAATAAAACACTTGTATCATACAACTTTTGTATGTAACATTCGATTTAAGGTGCTAAGTCAAAAAAATGTTGATTTAAAATGTTAATACGATTTAATTCGAAAACCATCGATGTTCTTGAAAATATTCGTGTTCACATTATGAAACTTAAAGTGGTCTTACATATATTTCTTTTAAAATTATTATGTTATTCCACAAAATTAATTTGAAATAAAAAAAAATATGCCTAAATTATTGACAGAAATACTCATTTGTAATTTTTTCTTTATTTGACGGTTCGTATTTCATCAATGAACTGATTTTTTCATCGAATTTATACATTTCTCGCAAATATTTACTGCGAAACTTTCTTTAAATTGGCATTCGTAATTCTCAACAAACAATCGTTAAAGAAATCATAAAAACGTTATAAAGAAAAGTTCTGTTAAACATCGCAATAGGACGACTTCGGCAAACATTTAAATATATTTTAAGCGAATTAAATCCGAACAAGTTCTAAAGCTTCATTCAATGTCCCTAAAGGTTCTTTCAAAGACAAATAAACACACTGCTTCAGCAATTTGCATAATTCTGATATAAAATCTTACCGAGAAAGAACAAAAGACAGTGAACAGAATGCTTCAATTCACGTACCACACAATTATCAATTCCACTGGAAAGTTTTCAACTCTCGCTGCAATACATTTTCAAGGTAGGATGTATAAAAGCAATTAGTGTGATTGTACCGACTGAAGTTGGTACCAGATTTATTTCAGACATCTCGAGTTTGAGCAAAGAATGTTCGGAAACAATTCGAACTAGCCAGGGTTAAAGATATTTACTTTGTTGAAACAAATATAAATACGGAATAATCTCAGCAAACTATTCTCATATTTAATGAAATGTTTTAAAGTGTTTTGAGACGTTCGCTTTAGTTACAGCTTACTTTTATTTAAACCTTTTCTTGTTTTTATTTTTCAGTTCAACAAACTCAAATCATTTATATTACTTTATTATGTAAGTACATATATAAATATATTTTTTTAAATCACTGTTTATGCATTAATTTCTTAAAATATGCTAACTTTTATATTTCACAAATACAATAACCACAAATAAAATAACAATAACGTCAAAAGTCCATAAATTACTAAAACGAAAAGTAATAAATAGCATCGTTTTGCAACAAAAGAAAGTCGTAAAAATAAATATAATAATAAAACCCACATAAAACAATATTTTAATTACTAAAACCTCCTCAACCCCCATTATCTATGTTCCCACTGAAAATAAAAAAAATCCTACTCAACATCCCAAGGACTTAAATCTAAAATCACACATGGTGTTTGAAATTGATGCTGAATGCATCGAAATACGTTTCACAATTGATTTTCAGAAATATTGGTATTTTTTACCAACTGAAATTTAAATAAAAAGGATAAATATTATCACAAAGTGAGCTCCGAATCTATTCCTGATTTTTTTAAACGCTTTTGTGACAAGATGTTTATGCACGAAAAAGGATATTACATTGAGAAATAAAAGGATATTTCATAGTTAATTAAAATATTATTTTACACAATCGAAGAATAATATTTCAATGCGATTGAATATTCTGATTTATGTTATTTCAAGGAGCGGTATTTAGTCAAACGTATCAATCAATGAAACAACCCAAATTTTTGGAATATACTCATGATTATTTGTACTACCCGGAGCGCATAAGTTTTGCCTACTTACTTCGTTTAGTGTTGTTGGCAAATATCACGCAAAGTTATATTTGTAGTCACTAGTGCCTCGCCCGGTTTTCATAGTAACAAACTCATATCTCCTTCCCCGCTATCCACCCCTGGTAGATTTACATGCTGTATATTTATTTGTCCGTATAGAGCGCCAACCCCACGTACTCACATGAAACTGATTAGAATTCCTTGCAGCCGAATTGCGGTCGCATAAATACGTATTCCGCAAATATATTATAACTGGGAATTAATCAATTATCAAACATTAACGGTAGTAATTGCAAATGAAACCGTGTTAGTGCGTCTTTGATGTAAAATGTGATTTCACATACATAACAGGCAGCACAGAACATATACGTATTTCATTGTTATGAGATGAAAATTGTACCAATAATACCCGTGAGTATTAATAGTAAGCTTTTCACAATAAGTACATTTCTATCGTGAAATTTTAGTAAAAAATAATGTTCTATCTACGTAGTGTCGATACCTTTATCTTAACTTATATTTGGTAAATAACAAATATTCATTAATTTTATTTTTGGTATCATTAACTTCATATTATTACTGATGGATATCGGTATCAAAATACCATAATCGTTAGAAATAAAAGCTCAGAAGTGAAGTAAAAATTATCTCCCCACTCAGTTAACATTTTTTTTATTTTACTTATTAAATACCACTATTTTAAAAAGTGGTATTTCTTAAGTAAAACTTAAATTAAAAATGGATAGCTTTTACCACAAAGTGACTGCCGGATCAATCAATGACATTATTTTTTCACTGTAATTCCAATCGAGATTTTCGATGTACTCGTACATATTATATACGAGTGCATATGTAGTCATGCGAGATCACACTTCAGATAAATGAAAATATCATTTGTGACTGAATATATCATTTCATTATTATTAATTTATCGTGTTTTCCCAATATGTAACTCTCCGATCTTATTTGAAATGAAGCATTTAATAAAACAATTTTTGTTACATTTCAATTATAACACTATTTTCATTAAAACACGTATAAAATATCTCAGACGTTCATTCCTGTTTACTTTCACTTTTAACAAGGTAATAATGCACGGTTTAGTTTACCTAAAGGGTGTAATTATTTCTAGTTGGTCCTCTGGCGGTAATATTTTACCTTAAAGTCTCGAGGGTGTACCTAAATGTACATTGTGTACTAAAACTTGTACAGTAGACACGGTTTCTATTCAGCTACTCTTTTATTAAAATATGTATGTATCTACACTTCGTACCGAGGAACATAAATTAGAAGAAAATCATTATTAAGTGCAACAACGATACTAATTAAACTTCAAAAACAAAGAAAATTAATGTGAAAGCTATCTTGTTACTTTAATTAACGAAAAAGCTCGATTTATATTTATGGCTCTATTGAGGTGAGCAGGCATTCGTTATTGAAGGTGTCGCTTAGGAAACTCACTACCCAAAAAACCTTTTTTTTTAAACTTTTTTTTGAGGAATAACCCACAATGATTTTATTTAAGATTGTTGTCTGCAGGTAGAACTTAAATAGGAATAAGTTGTCAAAGCGACAATTCATTTCACGAACACTACTTTTTGGGTTCATGTTCTCGCAAATATTTAGTCAGCTGAATATGCTCGTCACAATAGAGCCCAAGATTTTTAATTTCCTGTCGCCGGTTCTGTCTTCTCTCGTTTCTAGTATTAAATTCAACTCAACTTAACACAGCAAGAATCACAAGACAATTTTATAAATATTATTAATATTGATATAGATGATAGAAAAAAGGTACTTAACGTAATATGTATCAAAACTGTAAATATAAGTCTTACACTCGTCCATCTCAATATATTTGATTATTTATTATTTGCAGAACTGAGTCGTGTATTTCAATAATAAAATAATGATAAGGTACTTCGAAAGTTTTAAAACAGTACAAAGAACGGTAGTGAGTTGTTCTCATGAAAAATTTAGATTTTACCTAGAGTAATCAGAATATTTTTTATTGGTTTAGCATTAACTTTATATAAAAGCATGATGATTTAAATATAAAAAGATTAACTTTAGTAAAACACCATATTTGAGTTATTCGATGTAAACACGACTAGTTTCGATGTAAACACGAAAATTTCTGTATAAAATATACCTATATATTAGAAAAAAATACTCTGTACAGTGGAACCTCTTATAACGAGTAATTCGCATAACGAGAAATAAAAATCTGATAAAGTTGCTCCATTAACGAGCAACGCGTTACAGATAAAGGGCAAGTCCCTTTTTTACGACATTTATTTGTGATCTGAGATTGGGCGCTGGTCAAAACAAAAATTTTTCGTTTAACGAGTAAGATTCTGGAACAAATTATGCTCGTTATGAGAGGTTCCACTGTATTTCATCACAACGAATATCGATGTATCATATATTGCTGTCAACACACCAATACGCAACAAATAGTATAGTACTTACAAAGAGGGGTGAATGTTTTAACTTAATAATTCACGTGTCTAATTGGAAAAATTTGCATCCAGTACGTCAGAGGGTCGCGATATTAATATTCTAATCGTCTGCGAGAACACTTGCATAGAGAAAATTAGCATACACTTTAATGTCTACATTCGGGACTTCGCTACGTACATAAATATTATATTCAGTACAGTACCTATACAACATATTGTTCCTTGTTAGATTTTATGTCTGAATTTATACAAAGCTTTCGAAGTCGAGACGGGTATGAAAACAAATAACATTCAGTGATTACTAAAATCACATTATTTACCATATTTAAGTAGAGAGTAGTGCTCAGTATTGTTGAGCAAATGTACAAGTTTATGCATATGAAAACAAACATATTCCACAATGTGCAATATAACCATGGAAAATCATACGAAAACTCGTTTTTTGAATGTAAAATTTAATTCAACGTCTATTGTTTACTGAGCAAAAAATAAGCTTTGTTATCGTTAAAATATAGAATTTTACTAATATTTGTCAAAAATATAAAATTCTTCATTTTATTACGAAAATATTATGTCAACAAAACTTCTTACAAATTGTGTATGTTTATATTCTAGCGACAAGAAAATGTGAAAAAATCGTGTAAGTCAAATAATCATGTAAGTTGAAGAAAAATATTCGTAATTTTTTAGATATATATGGTATGTAATAATATGGGCTAGATTCAAAGGATATAGTAGGTAGGTACATATGTGAAAACAAAATGGATCTTCATGCATATGTTTAATAAAACATTATTTTTAGAAGTTATTTACATAGTTAAATTTAAGGTCAAACTACTGATTTATTATTTATATTCCTCTTTTTTTGGTAATTATCATAGATTACATTGGTACTGTTTTTTTACCAAGTATTTTTGTTAAGTATACTATATGAGTGTGAGTGTGTGTGTAACCTTACTCTAACATAAATTGTAATTTAAAAAAAAAAAGAAATTTGCTTACAAAACTCATTTATCATTACTATAAAAAAGTACCTCAATTGATATACCAACATATAAAAAAAAGCAATATGTAAAATGAGGAGGTACGTGAATTTCTTTGTAGCTAGACATTTTGTAATCCCATTTCCGTTCCGCTAACGGATGTAGTTTTTCTTTGAACGAGTATATAAACATCTTAAAGAAGGAAAAATAAAATATACCTTTATTATTCCTGTTTCGATACAAAGAGAGCCCTTATTCGCGTGAGTAAGCTCTGAAAATCTTGGGAAACATTTCTACAGAGTAAAAAACTTTACGCACACATATGAGAAGATTTCGATGTTAAGGAATGCAGAAATTATTCCGTTATTGGAAAAGTTACTAACATAAATAAGATTTGAATCGAATATAAAGGATTTCAAGTCACTTGAAACTCTTTCAAAGAAAACATATCGGGAAAATAAAACACAGCTTTTTTAATAATAACAAGTTTCTTACCCCTAGACTGAACGTTTTTTCTGCAAAAAGGGTAAAAATACGATTATAATGCATTTTTATATGTAAAAAAAGAACACGAATTAATAAATTATCTAATTTTTAAAGTACCTTCTATCTTCCCTATCCACACTTAAATGTGCATAGGTCACTGCATCGTATTGACGGAGTGTTAAATAAATATTAGAATGAAAAATCACTAATATTTATTTTGACTCCCCCCTGGGAATCGAATAGCTAAACCCGCCAACCATTACTTCAAAAGTACAAATTAAGAAAAATTCGAACCGTTGAAAATATATTTTAAAATATATTTCATTGAATAATTATCAATATTTCAAAAATAAACTAATTGTGTCATAAAATCCTTTGTGACGAATAAATGTTTTTCAATGATATTATCGTTATAAATTTTGTGTCAAAAAATATTTGTTTTTAAACGATTTTAACATGAGTTAAAATAAAATAGGATTTTATCAGACCTAAAAATATATTTGTGGATGTTACAATTGTTCCACAAAATATAATAATAGTATTATATTAATATGTACATATAAATATATGTGCACGACCAATGTTCAAGAATCCATAGAATTAAGGATTTGGCAACGAACCAAAAATTTGTTTCACTCTTAGTGAAAAACAATTATTATCACTGTTTCTAGGCAAAGAAGAGAGCTTTATATATTACACCTCACGGTATAATGTCATAAGAAGCACTTTACAGCAATATATATCTTTGAAAGCTTTAACTATAAAAATATTACAAAAAAAAATATTTTTTGCATGCTTTTTTATCTGCACTTAGTGTAGATAAGTAATCAAAGTAAGTAAGCAAGTACATCCAAATTCTACATTTCTTCTTTAATTTTCTTTTCGTATCCTAAATTATAAAAAAAAACCTTTCTAACCCCTTCACACCTAATGCATAGCGTAGAATAAAAAAATAATGAGTGAAAAAGTATCGGACACACATAAGGGTATTTTTTACAACTGACTTAAAACCGTTGTGTCCTGGCTATTGCGGCTATTCTACTTTTTCAACCTTCTTCATTGAATCCTTACTTACACTCAATGGTGAATAAAGCACTGCATCGTTTTGATGTAGTGTTATCTTGATCGTTACTTACATGATTGAAAGGTGATCAATCCTGCACTTAGTCTAGGTTGATATTAAATAAATATTAGTGTGAAAAATCTATGATATTTTTTAACCTCCCTTGCAATCGAACCTCCAGAATGATAGCTGAACGCACTAAGCAATATCCCACTGAGGCAGACATTTCTACCTGCTCTTTATTATTTTCTATTATACATACTATTAATAAAATTTATTTTAATCTTCTTTCTTTACTCATTTGGTTACCATACCAAACCATTACAAAAAACATTTCTTAAATTTATTGATAATGCTTATCTCAACCTTGCATTCATTCCTTATATTACCATTCCAACATCATTCATACATCGTTTTGCCGCACATTCATCTGAGAGAACGCATTTCGGCTATATTCAGTCTACTTTTATCATTCTTTTGCCAACTCCTTGCTTCACTTCACATTTGTGTTGGAACCAGGACTTTATTGTGCACTGCCAGTTTAGCTTTCGCTGAAAGGTTTTTATTTGCCATGACTGATTTTAGCTCACCATTAACTCTGTTCCTAGCATTTACTCTCCTTTCTATATTTTAATCAATCTTTCTATCCCTAGAAAACATACATTTCAAATATACGAATTCATCTACCTGTTCCAAAAATTCCCCATATATATGGTGTGTATTCTATAATTGTCCACCTCTGTAGTTGAATGGTCGGTTATCGTAATTAAGGTCCCGGGTTCGATTCCTAGAGGGGGGTTTAATAAATATAAGTGACTTTTCACTCTTTAATTTTTTCAATATTACCCCGGACTGGTACCTGAAGTGTGCTGGACTAATCACCTTTCCCCTGTGTTAACGATCAAGATAACACTGCTTTTATATTATGCAGTGCCCTATGCATCATTGGGTGTTACCTGTAGGTAAGGGTTTGACGAAGAAGAATTCTATAATAATAATACTTTTGGTTAGATTATATATAGCTTCATTTTCGTAAAATAGTATCTCGAGGGCGCTTAGTTTATGTTGATAGTGAATGTACCTCACGACTACACTGTCAATTCCATTAAAACTTACTGGTAAAATAAAATGTTGGGTTTTAGTGTTTTTAAACTTTCTCCAATTAACCTGGCATTTGAGTAGTTAATAAGTCACCCCCACCCCCGACCGCTAGAATATATTAATTTACGACAAGAAAATAACAATAGTTTCTCTCCACCGTCTAGCGTAAGTGGCTTACTGCTTTAACAAGGGAAGCTAATAAAATAAGTGAGGCGATTCATCCTAATAACGAGCTATATTATTCACAAGTATAAAATTAAGATTGAATTCAAAGAATAAATCAACCGCCTCGACTCGACAACGATTATTCAAGACTGCGTGAAAATTGAAATAATGAGGATTTATTCCAATTAATTGTCTTTCTCTTCTTCTTTTTTTCTTCTTCTTGATATAAGCCTTGTGGCCTGTTTTTAAGAGGGATTAGCCTCCCGCGATATCGATTCCCAGCTGTCAATCCATCTATTTGGTGATCTGCCCGGGAGTCGTCTACCTTGGGTAAGATATAATAATTAATGGTGATTAATTTTTTTTTTACTATTCAAACATAACTAAGCATCACGCTGCAGGGGTAGGCAGTGAAAAAAGAACGTTACATCTCTCTGACTTCGTAAACATTATTTGCCTCTTCCACATTCATTCATCCCTTCACACATTACAGCCAATTATTCCGACTCCTGACCTAATCACGCTCAAGTAATTTAAATAATTGAACAGCCGTGATTTCATTATTGTAAATTTATATAATCAAATAATTATCGTTCAAATACCGTAAAATATGGTATTTGAAAATGATGCGGAATGCATCGAAACACGTGTCATAATAGATTTGAAGAAATTGTGGTATTTACTCAATAAAACTTTAATTAAAAATATCTATTTTCTTTTTTAATGTGTCTAATATTGCGTTTTTTATGAAAGGTGATAGAAGTCTGAGCATCCCAGGACTTACGGCCTGTCATTTGACTGGTTTAAGCTTATACACTTATGTAACGTCCACCATTCTGCCCATTATTGAATATGGATGCTATTGCATTTTTTCTTAAAACCTGTATATATGCAATAGTCTTAGATCCTTCTGCATACCGGTAAGGTATTCGATTTATTCGTGAAATGTGTCCGATTGTTATGCCATCAGTTGAGCGATTGGTGAAGCATTTAGCTTATTTATTTTGAACATAGGTGAAATACATGCCGAATTTTTCCTCATATATTGTAAGGAGACAGGGCTTTTAAGTTAAATATTATATTCGTATGGGAATTGGGACGAGAATAGGAGCCTATGTCTCAAGTTCATAGACATAAGTCATTCGCTAGTTACCTGGCGGGTGGCGGTTAAGCCTCGGTGTGAGTGGAGATACGAGATACGATACATAATGCCAAATTTATGCACAATGCTATACCTCATACGTATTTATCGCCATGTGAAAAGCTGTCAATCGCTATCCAAAGATCAAAATAATACAATGATTCGTAATAAAACGAGTAATTGAATTACCCACTATAACATTTTGATTTACCCATCAACAAAATATCATGATGAAATAAGTATTTTGTTTATTTTTTTTAAATTATATATTTATTGAAAGTAACAACAGTTACAAAAGTCAGGTGAATAATTAATAGTGTTTTTTATCACTTAATAATTTGAAGTGATTAATAACATTTAATTGCTTTGTTTACAGACATGTACATGCTTATATTTTATTAGATGAAAAAATATCATTTATTTAAAAAACAAATTCAACGAACTTTTACTCACTTATCAAATAAAAATTTTAAGACTGATTTTTTTACCCAGTCATAGACTGGGACCTTTTAATATAAAAGTTCTCCGACCACTGCAATAATTTTTTGAGTATTTTTGCAAGGTACATTTTTTCACTTAAAGCAGATTATTTTGAAAATGATATGTTTAAAAATAAATAAAATAAAAAAATAATTAAAGAGAATTCTCTGTAGATATATTAAGCATAAATAAATAAAAATTGCAGCTCCATTTTCATATTCCCATATCAGGAGACTTTGTGGTATATTATTTGACATCTCAACATAGAAGAAATCATATATCTTGCATACAAATAAAGGGTCTCTGCTAAATAAAAGTTTGGATTTATCCAACCATAGATAACTTTTGTGAACTCAATCATAGAACGTCATAAGATGGTTCATCTATGACATCCAAAATTAGAGTAGTTTGGTTGTCAATCATAGGTAGAATTGTTAATGTTATACGTGTGTAAAGTGATCACTTGACCAGTCTTTGACAGATATATTCTTCTTCTATGTTGAGATAATAATAATAATAATAGTCTGGAATAATTTTTAAGGCGCCATTTTTCTAAAATACTACCTCAATGGTGCTTATACTGATATGGATTATAATATGATGATGATAATGAGGGATAAAAAAATATTAAAGAAAAAAGGTGTCAATAGGCTGAGTCTGAAGGGGGGAAAGTGTCAAAGATGCCAAAAATGTAACATTTACTTATTTATTTATCATATTGTACCTGGGGTTGTTTCGTCGTGAAGTGACGTCACCTCACCCGCATTACGCCACACATGGCGGAGCTTTAGATAAATTTCCACCCCTAGAAAGTGAAGTACACATAGCAGGTACTCGTGTTCGCTCTTATAATTAGTTTCTCGAGATTACTGAAACCTTAATAGTGGAAGGTAGTTGATGCCTTGTTACAAGTAGTTCATTAATAAATTTCCAATTATAAATCACGTTTTCCAAATTCGCAATGGTATGTGAATTATATCTTCAAACAATCCCTTTTCCAACCAAACAAATCAACTAAGGTATATTTCCAGAGGAAAATAATAACCATCCGTAAATCCAATTATAATTTTTTACAAGAAGATTTAATTTTTGTGCAATAAGTATTTTGGTTAAAAATAGTGTAAAAAAAACTTCTTTTAGTTTCTTGGAAAATTTAAAAATAAATTAATACATATCGCTCACTCCTTTCAAGAACGTCATAAATCAAAAATCGTAAATTTTCAGTTGTGCATGTTTTCGGAATGCCCAGAAAATGTACTATATCCCAGCAAAAGAGGCATATTTTTTACTTAATATTTACCCGCTACAGGTCAGAGAGTGTTGTTTTGCATTTTGAAGAAAATGTATTGTTTAAGTAATTTTTTCAAAAATAAACTGAATATTTTTCAAATGGAGAAAAAACAGTTAGGTTTTACCTAAAAAGATCTGTTAAACAGTAAAAAGTTCAATAAGTGGCTTGATATTTGTGTTATATTTTTAAAATTTTAAAACGGTCTCCTGAAAAATCAAGTTTTTTTTTTATTTATGACGTTCTTGAAAGGAGTGAGCGATATTATGAAATATATATAAATAAAATCCTGATTCAGTATTTTTCCTAACCCTCATCCACACTTAATGATGCAAAGGGCACTGCATTGTAATCAGGCAGTGTTATATTGATCGTTAAATACATGAAGGAAGTGTGATCAGCCCTAAGCTGAGGGCAGAGCCGTGAATTACTCGCGTTCCATATAGAAACACGACCAGTGCCCATAGTAGGCTAAGGCATAGGCCTTATCCATAACAAATCCTACTGCCTGCCCTGATTAAAA
This sequence comes from Brachycentrus maculatus, assembly GCF_059751285.1. Taxonomy (NCBI): domain Eukaryota; kingdom Metazoa; phylum Arthropoda; class Insecta; order Trichoptera; family Brachycentridae; genus Brachycentrus; species Brachycentrus maculatus. The sequence goes on along the minus strand of NW_028280831.1, from coordinate 2,218,123 downwards.
ACTCTGTGCACGACACCGCTTCCGGGTAATTAAAAATAAATATTAGCGTAAAAAATATAATTTATTCATTTTTACCCCCGTAGGTATCCGAGACCACCAGCACGGTAGCCGAACGCGCCAACCACAAGTCAATATAATTATGTATAATGAATGTGGCTAATTTTTATAAAGCCATTTTCATGAAAAATCGCCTCAAGGTTGTATTAAAAATAAGGTATTCTAGATTTTGTGCAGTATTACATTTTTGTGAAATATTTGTATTTTTATTATTTACGCAAATATTTCAATTTTATACTATTTATGTGAGCCTAAACGGCTCATTATAAGAAATAGGTATCAACTTGTAGTAAGGTGGGTTTGAAACGATAAACTCTTATCAACACTAATCATATGAAAACTAATCATAGGACCACAACCCGACACAACTATATAACTATAAAATAACAAGAACGTAATTTTTCCATATGAATTTTATTTGACCAGAAACCGGGTTTAGTCGTAACCGACATCATCAGATTGGTGATGTCGGTAACGACGAAACCTGGTTGCTGGTCAAATAAAATTCTGCGTTCTTACAATTTTTGGCATATTTTATAATTTTACACAATGATATCGATGTCTACTAGTAAAAGTTCAACACATTGGAAACAGGTATATCCAATATTAGAAACGCACAAAATTCAAATTTCATCAGAAAAATATTCAAACCACAAGGGAAACATGTTGAGGGAGTTGAAAAATTTAAAACGTTAATATTTTTAATAAATGATTCAATTTTTATTCGATCTCCACGCGCACAATCTGGTTCGTGATTTACGACCTTCCTAACTGCAAGAGGGTCAACTGTTGGACTGTAGTACTGCCAGTGATGTATTCCATATGACTGAGATAAAATTGTCAAAATATATGACAAAGTATTATGTATTGATTGGGCTTTGTGGGATAGTTTTAAATATAAAATAAAACGTATTAATATTAACAAGACAAGTTTCGTAAACTACAGATGGTCTCATCAACACGTGAAACAATTTTATAAATTGGAAAACTATCTGCCCAAATTGCAATGTGTACCGCGGCCGTGTACTCTAAGCGGTAATCGAACTCGAGACCGCGTACACAATAGCTAAACACGCTACATTGTGCACTAAATATACGCCAAAAATTAAGACAAGAGATTGAAATAAGTTTTTGAGTGTATTTGTTTCAAAATATATACCTATATTAGAAGAATTTAAAGCATTTGTACCGGTGCGATCAATAAATCTTTTTTTTTCAGAAATGCGCATTATGTACATACCTTTATAAAGGACCCTGTATATATTATTGTATAAAGGTAGGTGTACGTATTGTCTCTTCATTCTGTCTTCCGGATGATGAAGATTATCATGACTAAGGCTTCCTTATCCTGAGCTGTTCGGAAAAGCTCTTGAATTTTTCCAATCCCATTTTATTATTTTAAACATTACCAATGCTAATATAGCAGAAGTATGCTCTCAAACATAAATATATCAATCTTCGGTTTTCCGACATAAATGCTACCAGGGGTGTATACAAAAATATACTATCCAAAACAGGTGGATGTCACAAGGGGCCTAATGTATTTTTTAATCTGCGAAAGGAGTAACAAATGCCGCTTATAATTCATAATGGAGCGCTGAATGAAGAGGTCTAAGTGACATTTCGGACGGATGATTGATGCGTCGGAAGATTGGACGCCAGTTAGGCAGTTGGGGGTTGTAGGGCGCGAAAGGGCGCGCGAAGAAAGATAAAGTCACATCCGAAAACAGCACCCCTTTGTCATTTAAGGGGTAGATACAAGTGTCATCGAGAATTCTTACATTGTTTGGTTTTGTTTCATGATTTCATATACTAACAGTAATTAATGTTCAAACATTGAATTATGAAAGGTAGGAGAATCAGAGTAAAAAAAACCTTTCCATTTTTTAAAACAAATTTTTATATTTTCTCAACTGGTCATATCGTAGTCGTACAGGAGAAAGTGACCAACTACCAAAACGTAAAATGTTCAGGAGGGCAATTTAAATCACTTTAGTTTGGCAAGAAAGTAAACATCAATGCAGTTAGTCATTTTTACCCAGTCAATATATTATACTTCCAAGTTTAAAATTATTTCGGAATTTTTTAGGGCAGTATTAAGCTAGTAAGATATCAAATAGTCAATCATCACGTTTTTTTTAAACAATGCACTTGGTCGCTTTCTCCTGTATGACTGCGATATTTATAATTTTTGTTTAGGCAAGATAAGTGTTTTACATGTATTATTATAGCCTACAAAGGAGTTTTAATTATACCACAAATAAAAACATAGGTAATGCCTATTATGTGCGAGTACATACATATGTACGTATTAATTTAATTTGAATATATTATTACAAAACCTTGTAAATAAATATGTATATGGTATATGGCATATTTACATATGTATAGGTAAATGGTATGTTTTTTATATGTATAATACAATATGGTGTGTTTAGATGGTTTGGGTATGTTAATCAAGTGAATGAAGAAATAATAGTTAAACAAGTTTAAAGGACACATGTGGTTGGTAATAGAAGCAGAGGAAAACCGAGGAAAACTTGGCATGATCAATTTTTTCAAATACTTGAAAGTATTCAAGTCAGGAATCGGAGTAATCGGCGTGTATGTATGAAAATATATTTTTTATGTATTATAAAAGAGAAATATTTGTGTTTTTATTATTTACAAAAATACTTCAATTTCATACTATTTCTGTGAGCCTAAGCGACCTAATATATATATATATATATATATATATATATATATATATATATATATATATATATATATATATATATATATATATATATATATATATATATATATATATATATATATATATATATATATATATATATATATATATATATATATATATATATATATATATATATATATATATATATATATATATATATATATATATATATATATATATATATATATATATATATATATATATATATATATATATATATATATATATATATATATATATATATATATATATATATATATATATATATATATATATATATATATATATATATATATATATATATATATATATATATATATATATATATATATATATAAATTCATAAATAAAAAAAAACTTGATTTTTCCGGAGATCGTTTTTAAAGTTTAAAAATATAACACAGTGTATGTATTAAAAATAAATATCAAGCAATTTATTGAACTTATAACAGATCTTTTTAGGTAAAACCAGATTTTTTTTTCACTATTTGAAAAATATTAAGTATATTTAAAAAAATAATTAAACAATACCTGTTCTTCAAAATGCAAAAATAACATTTTCTGCCCTGTGACGGGTAATTATTAAGTTAAAAATATGCTTCTTTTGCTGGGATAAAGTACATTTTCTGGGCATTCCGAAAACATGAACAACTGAAAATTGACGATTTTTGATTTATGACATTCTTGATAGGAGTGAGCGATATGTATAAACCCCTATTCTTCTTCTTCCTTCTCATGGATCCGACGATCCGTTATCCGTCTCTTTTAATGTGGACTGCCAGGTCCATCTGGATTCCCTTGAAGAGTAATTTGGGCCAGTCAATTTTCTTGCATTCTATTGACATAGGCATTCCAGAAACGTCTTATTTCCCATCTGGCTATATCCTCCGTGCTACATATTTTCCGAATTTCCGTGTTCCTTATTTGGTCTCTCAACGTGTTTTCGGTTATGCACCTCAATTTCCTAATATCTGAAGTTCTTAGAAGAGATTTGTTTCTCGCTGTGTCTGCTCTGGTCTCTATCCCTTATGTGCCCATCAATCTTACAGATGTCTTGTTTATGTTTACTTTTCTCTCAATATTCACGCATTTATTCTTTCAGTTTTTTCTTTAAGGCAACCCGATATTGCTGCCTCATCACTATGGATAATTCAACGACATATATTGATTGAAATTCGTGTTAGTTTCAACAGGAGAACGTTAGAAATTATTATGTTCAATACATATACCAGTCAGTTATAAGGCGACAATATCAGTTGTTCTTATTATTTTATAGCGTTTTTATTTTGGTTGACCATTGGATGTCACAAACATGTTGATAACGCAAAAATAATTTAACTTTTTGTACAAAAAAATTTCGATTTTGACTTCGAGTTTCCGCCATTTTATGATAATGCATACTCAATAAATTTTCCACCCCTAGCGGTGGAGATTATGTGGCATTATCTTTGTTGGGTTGTAGTACCAACGATAGTATTTGCTGCAATATACGACGCACTTAAGTCTGGAGCTGTTTCGAGATTATTATGTTTGTTTGAATGTATTTTATAAACGTAGATTACGTATATTATAGGTAGGTGTATTAATTAGGCGGATAACGTATAACTTATATGGAGCGCTAAAACCCTTGAGGATTTCTAAGTTGGTCCAGTAATTCTCGCTTCTCACAGCAATCTTCCCACCGTATTTGCGAACAATGGTACATAGGGTACTTTATCGGTTTGAATATTCGCCCATTACATGAAGTGTAATTGTTTGGCTATCAAGTTGGAGATCTCTAATTGATTCCCAGGGAGGGGGGATTTAAAAAAATAAAAATAGTATTTTTTAACTATAATATTTATTTAACCCTAGACTGTAGCGCCTTCATATAACTATCAACAAAAGATTGTATCAATTTGGTATAGTGCCCTATGCACCATTGTTGCGGATAATGACCAATAATAATTAGCGATGTGATCAGTCCTGCGCTCTAGATTGTTGGATACAGTAGTGGTTTTTTTTTTAAAAGAGATTTATTTGTAGTTGTATTATATCCACAAATATTTCATAGCATTTTCGTGACTCTTAGCAGCTCATTACTAAAACAGGTATCAAATTGTGGGAGAGTGGGTTTTTTAAAAATATTTATTAGTTGCCTAAAAAATCTCTCAACATGTGATATAAGGAAATAATGCAAGGCTGAGATGGTTTGGACGTGCGATACGAATGATTGATAAATATGAGTCTGGTGTGGTTGGTAATAGAAACGAAGAATACCGAGGAAAACTTGGCATGATCAAGTACTTCACATACTTAAAAGTGGTCAGGTCAAGGGTCAGAATAATCAAAGGGTAGGTACGTTAGAAGAAACGCATCAATGTGGAAGCGACGAAAATTGTTTGCAAAGACATATTGGCGAGGCATTCCATTCTCTCTACCCACCCCTGCGGAGCAGCGGCGTGATGGTTAGTTCGTATTATTTTTTGACATCTCATCAAAGATGAAGAAGAATATGGAAGTCTGGGCATTTACGGGGCTGATGACCGTCATAGGCTGGTTTAAGTGATCACTTTACACACGTGTAACATTCATCAATTCTACCCATTATTGACAACCACACTACTCAAATTCTTGGAAGTTCTATATATATGAACCAATTTTGAAACATTGTTCTTGAATCACTAGAACTTCACTAGTAGGATGAAAAATACTGCCATAATTGGAGATATTCCAGATTTGTGAACAAGTGTTTGGACACACTCAAAATGTTGATGGTTAGTTAGTTAGATATATCGTAGTCGTACAGGAGAAAGTGACCAACTAACAAAACATAAAATGTTCAGGAGGGCCATTTAAGTCACTTTTGCTTGGCAAGAAAATAAACATTAGTAATTATTGATTTTTAACAAGACTATATATATTACACTCAAAATTTTAAATCACTTTCGGATTTTTTCAGGGCAATATTAAAGCTAGTAAGATATCAGACAGTCAAAGATCACGTTTTTGTAAACAAATGCACTTATTCACTTTCTCCTGTATGACTACGATATATTTATCCAGGTCTTTTTTGTGTATAAATGTTTTTCCACCCTGTCAGAGTACATTTCCAAGAAAGGTGGTGGAACCAGTGATACAAATCACCAGCGTACTATGAGCATAATAAAAGACGATATTCATAAAAATAAATAAAAAACATAATTCTAATTGCATTGGTATTTATTTCTTATTTTACAATTAAGATAAAACAAACATTAATTAATCCATTTTGATTAAATGAAAATATTTTATTTAGGTACTAAAGTGATGATTAGTTTTTATTTTTGTTAAAAGAACTTAACTATTGAAATTACATATACATATTTATAAAAAAAAATAATTATCCTGTACTGCAATAAATTCATTTATCTAAGGAGGCATTTTGCGAGAAATTGCATAACTTTCTTATAAATTAGTTTTTTGAGAAAATTTAAAGTATTTAAACCACATTCTGACTAATTTTACATAAATAATTTGTACCTTTTCCTTTCAGAAGCCTGTATTTTTTTCATTTTTATTTATTAGACACTATAATAATGCGATAACGATGTTACAGTAAAAAATTGAGACACCATGTCGCTCACTTCTTTCAACGTCATATATGCATCAAAAATCGTCAATTTTCAGTTGTGCATGTTTTTGAAATGCCCAGAAATTGTACTATATCCCAGCAAAAGTGGCATATTTTTAGCTTAATATTTACGCGCTACAGGGCAGAATGTGTTGTTTTTGCATTTTGAAGAGAAGGTATTGTTTAATATTTTTTTTAAATACACTAAATATTTTTCAAACGGAGAAAAAACATTCGGGTTTTACCTAAAAAGATCTGTTGCACAGTAAAAAGTTCAATAAGCGGCTTGATATTTATTTTTAATATTTTTAAACTTTAAAAACGATCTCCTGAAAAATCAAGTTTTTTGATATGTATATGACGTTGAAAGGGTGAGCATGTGTCAGTTTAATTTGTAGTTAATTTCTGTATTAATAACAATAGATTATCAAAAATATTACTATGTTTATTAAAATAAACGTATGTTTAACTAGAAGTTGTATTTTTTTATTTTATTTTACAAGAAATATCTCATACTGAATAAAATCAAAACTACTTTTTCGCAATAATCATACCTTTGCCGTAACAAGAAACTTTTTTTTAAACATTCAAAAATATTTTCAAAGATTTTTTGTAAATAGTTAGATTATAAGATTATATCATTTAACAAACAGGCCAGGCATATTCTTATTTATTGTTTCGGCATTAACTTTGTGGTAAGACATATTACAATGATTAAAGAAAACACTTGTTTTTTACCACTTGAGTTTTATTAAAGACTACATGTTTCAGAAGTTAAACTTCCATCATTCAGGTCTGTATAATAACTATTATAATAGTTATTATACAGACCTGAATGATGGAAGTTTAACTTCTGAAACATGTAGTCTTTAATAAAACTCAAGTGGTAAAAAACAAGTGTTTTCTTTAATCATTGTAGGCATATTCATACTTTGTTTTTCCAATTCTGTATAATATACAGATCTTACAACAATTATCAAGCAAAAACTCAAATATATCAATTTTTTTTAATTACCTAAAGTCCAGGTGACTCTGAAATCTAACTACGGCTTATACAACACCGCTTATCATGACCCTACTCAGGCTTCAACTTTTTAAGTTTCATAGCCTATGCCTACTCGTGAGTGGATTTACTCTTTATGTTTAAAGTTACTATAATTTCGTGTAATTCATGAGTGAAAATTCTAGGCAAAAACAATCGCAATATATCAATTATAGAAAATAGGCTACTTTTATGCCCCTCATACAGGAAAACAATGGTAGACATATGTAACTATCATATTCACTTTGCAAAATAGAAGATCATTTTATGGAAGCACAACTCCATTTTTTAAATATTATAAAAATAACTTCCTCTCTCTTTGTTGCGCATTAATTTCAGAATTTTTACAACAGAAGTGAAGTAAACTTTTAAAGACTAAGTGTGCCTTAAGGTAAGGACTGACCGGAGCATTTAGTCGTAACGTAACGTCGTAATTTCACTCGCAGCGCCTGAAACTATGGATGGAGCTCTCGGCTCGCTGTACTGACTATACGAATGCTCGCAACGTAACGTGTCACGTTACGACGAAATGGCTTTGGTCAGTCCCTACCATTAGAAACTAACAAACTACGTATTCAGATATAAACGGTTTATTTATTTTAATTTGCACAGTATCTTTATTTCATCTAGCATAATTAAACGAAAAAATCGTATTCATTTGTGCTATTCAAAACTAAGATATTTTTCATTAAAAAAATTAAGTTTTTATATTTTCAATCTCAAACATTTTAATCCTTAGTTATCAGCGGAAAAATATAATTATGAAAATTAATTATCACACTTTTGTGCATTTTTTAACATACATTTTATTTTATCACAAAATAATGTAGCTGCTATAAAAATTAGACACTTTAATTTAAAAAAATTACAGCCAAATAATGTTGTGAAAATCAAAACTGTTATTGCAGATTTTTTTTTTTTTATGCCATATTGAAATAAAAATTATGGGCATTTAAAAGATAATAATTTATTGCACCATACTAAAAAAATTATATTTAAAAGATAAAATAATATAAATTGTAATAAACAACAGTATTATAAAAGTAAAATTAACGCGTTGGTACATATATATCAATACAACGTTTCATAAGGCTCTCATTATGGATGTCAATGTTATACGTATCAGCAAGTTTTTAATACATTTCCAATCAACAAGTAAAGGCGGTATTAAGGCAAATTTAAATAAGGCCACGTTTTCCATTTTCATACAATTTCATTGTCAAATTCACATGGAGGTATATATTTTATTGCACAAAAATAAAATTTAACCAATAGTAAAATATAATACCAAAATATAGCACCAATTTATCAAACATTTAGTGTATTCATTTAAGATGAAAGATATTCTATTTTCCAGGGAGTTTGAGTAGAAATAACCATAGATTTGATTGTAACTAGATACTCATCATATTATGCTTTCAAATACGTAAAATAATTATAAAAATGTGTATAAAACGAGATTGATAATCAGGGGTACCATTCCATATAGGTATTAAATGTTTAAAGCGGTATTTTCACAGCTGTACACTAAGTGACTTATTTTTTTAAGTTTTTTTATACTTATATTATTTCTTGTGATCAAACATTTCTCCAAACTTATATCTTTAAGAAAAACATGATTGTCAGGTTATGAAACAAAAATATGACTTAAAAGATGATTTCAATGGAGAGAAATTTATTATAAATGCCACCAGGTTATTTTCAACATTGTTTAAACCAATTTTTCTTGACTGATGTCGAGGAAGTGAAATGAGTATAAAAAGTGGTAAATGTACAAAATGAGAAACATAAAAACGAGGTTTTACTGTACTAAATGCTTTCCAATGTTCTTATAAAGGCATACTAACTGTATGGCACATAAGTTTTACCTTTCAACTGACAGTATTTAGTAATATTCTATGAATATAATGAACATTGACGATTTCACTATTTTTTTGTGGATGTGAGAGGTGTTTATACAAATGAATTAATTCTGCCATTCTGTTTAGTTGGTATTATGAGATGACAGTATGCATACTTTGCTTAAAAATACCAATATTTGACTGTTTAGGGAGTTCTTTAATCTTGTGTAAAACTATACTAAAACTTAATAACTTCAAAATTGTGGCCTTTGAAGCCTGAATATAAACTAAACAATATTACTAGAAATCTCAGAACTTACCCTAAGTTAAATAAAATTATACATAATTAGTTTACTAGATTTTGTTAGGATCAAACATAGATTCATTATCATTACTTTAAAACTACAATATACATAGTATATCATATTTATTATGTTAATTTTCAATTATAAGGTATCTAAAATGGCTTTTAAAAATAAAATTTATATTGTAAATAAAATAATTTTACGATGTTATATGTATTAACAGATTTAAAATTATATATTCAATTTGTGCCAAAACTTATCAGTCTATTTTTAATATAATTCAAGGCACTATTAAATCAGGATTCAAATCCAAAAGAAACAATATTATTCTATACATAGTAAAACTACAATTAATTTTAGGATGGTGAGTCTTTTTAATAGAATTTAGTAGAAATAATCAAAAGATATATGTACCAGGAAGACAAAAATTGATTTTAAATATTTTTGTTGAATACGAGATATCATTAAGTTTTTTTTCTATTGAAACTTTTTGCCGTTTTTTTCATAATTTTTTGGTAAATAAAAAGCTTGTTAATTTGAAATTCACAAAAATAAACTTTTGAAATTAAGATATTTGTATAAACCTTTTGAAAGAAGTGGAAAATTTTTAAAAACAATTGTTTTTCTTAATATTTTCAAATAAGCAATGTTGAACACTGCTCATCAGTTTTTTTTTATGGAAATGAGTAAAAAAATTATATTATTTGCTTATTCAAATGTGTATTTTTTTGTTTGCTTTTATTTCAAATAAACAAGCTTTTAATGAATGTAAAATTTTTATATGTTTTACTAAAATAAAAATCTATACATGAAAATGAATGCATTATCAGTCTATTTCAAATTCAATACAATAAATTGAGAAAAAATAAAGACATTTTTATAGCATTTCAAATGTCAATCGGAGAATGATTATAAGCATTATGTGGTTTATTGGACAAAAAAATCTCAAATGTCAATGTGACTGGAAAATAAATTGTGTCAATTTTTTTTTTAGTTCTTATTAAGCAACTTCATTAGTTAATCAGAGTGACGCGAAAAAATATTTGTAAAATTTTGCAGTTTTTTTGCTATTAATGCTGTGTCAATGTGGCTACGGTGTAATCTAACATAATTATATAAATGTATATTATAGAAATCTCAACTTGAATACAAATCAAACTGGAAATCCAAGCATCATAAAATAATATTTTGCGATGCTTCGATTTACACATTTATTACATTTTTATTTTTTAGTATGTTACAAACGGTTGTGGTGAGACCTTAGGGTTTAAAGCAACCCTAAAATTTATGAATTGAAGCAAAATTTGTGAGGCCAAACATTTGACACAACACTAAACAACAATGAAAACAACTAGTCAATTAACAACAAACAAAAGGGTATTATTACTCAGAAGGAATTTCACAATTTTCACAGTCTATATAAGATATCTTTTAGTTTCCATTAGTAAAACTTCAATCTAGTTGCTTGGCGTCATATTGCGTAACTTAGTACCGATGGCGTTAGAATGAGTCCAAAAGAGATTTCATTTGAATATGGTCCACAAACTACACAGTAGGAGTTGAGTAATGGAGCTCATAGATAGCCAAGTCTAAGAAACGATCTCAAGTCTGACCGACAACTCGCAATGACATTACAAATGTTGTCAGCACAATTTAAGTGTAAGAAAATTTCAAACAGAATAGTACATCGTCTTGAGATTTTTTTATAGTATTTGGTCACTGGCCCAGATGAAACGTGTTATTTTCCTGTTGAATTTTAAATTTGCATGACAAAGTAAATGAGACAGCATTTCTTATGTGTGTTATAAAGTTAAGTGACCTGTACACATGACTGTGTCCAAATTACACAAGATTGTGGGAGTACAGGTATGGAACCTTGAAATACCCTAGCCATTGCCGTTATTCTCCTGCTGCATACTTTCTATATATGTAACGTTTTATTCCTTACTCACATTACAGCAATGTTTTTTAAACTGAGCTTCACTTACATCATTTGTATGCTATTAAATATATTCCACTTTCATATCCAAGAATCAGAAGTGTAAGAAATATAAGCTAAATCTGTATCGCTCTGACATACAATATACATGCACTATTACGGCTGTCCAAACTTAAAACACAGTAAGGGACATTTTTTTGTAGTACGTTTTATTTGCATTTTTGGACTAAGTAGAATCTACTTATTCCAAAAATTCAAAAATAACGAACTACAAAAAAAATGTCCCTTACTGTGTTTAGAGTTTGGACAGCCGATTAGGTGTGGATAGGGATCATAAGAAGAAAATATTGTAATTTTTTCATTAGTCATTGCATTTCAAGTCACATATGGATAGGTAGATTTCAAAATCTGAGATTTAACTATAATATTGATTTTTTGGTAGAAAAATACCAACAAAGATGAAGAAGAATATGAAAGTCTGGGCATTTACGGGGCTTACGACTGTCATACGTTGGTTTAAGTGATCACTTTTTGTCTTTGTTGAGATGTTAAAAAATAATATGAAAAATAACTCTTGTAATTGGAGATAATCCAGATTTGTGAACAAGTATTTGGACACACTCAAAATGTTGAAAAATACCAAGTTACATTGAGGCCAATGTGATGATTTGTTAGTGATAATACCCTTATTATGATTATTATTTATACCAATAGATTGATATAGAATTTATGCATTAAATGTAAAATCAAACACTGTTTTTATGAGTCTACTCAGTTGTATTTTATTGTAGAAAATCCAAAAAAAATCAATTTTGTGACAATTGTTTCGCCTAGTTATGGCATTTTCAAACGGATGTGAAGATTAAATCTTTTGAAAATGCCATAACTAGGCGAAACAATTGTCACAAAATTAATTTTTATGTGTTTTTTTAACGATAAAATACAATTTAGTAGACTTAAAAAAATCACTGTTCAATTTAACATTTAATACATATTGTAAATTAAAATGGAGTTCTACAAATTAAACGCAAAATTTTTAAAAATAAATGTTATAGAATTACTGAAGACTGCACCATCCGGGAGATAGTCATAGGTTGATAATTCCGCTGCCGCTGTAGTCCTCCGCGCTCTCGTCCTGGCTGCCGAGGTCCAGGGCCCCCTTGGAGGGGGGCGGGCCCCCGTTGCTGGAGGTGCACTTCTGGCACTCCACCACGACCATCGTGCTGGCCGGGTCCGTGTCCACCTCGCTGCCGCTCTCCCTCCGGTGGTGGCTCTTGGACCGCTTGTTCGGTTCGTCGAGAAATCTGTGCTCCACTAGAGCTCGCCATATGCGTAATTCAACGCCACCTCTAAATATTTAGAAAAATCAAATAGTTAATACTACGAGAAGAGAATATGTGCAATTGGGATTCTATTGTAGCGCTACAATAGTATCCTAGTTATACATATTACAATACAAAGAAGATATGTCGCTCACTCCTTTCAAGAACGTCATAAATCAAAAATCGTCAATTTTCAGTTGTGCATGTTTTCAAAATGCGCCGAAAATGTACTATATCCCAGCAAAAGCGGGATATTTTTAACTTAATATTTACCCGCTACAGGGCAGAAAGTATTGTTTTTGCATTTTGAAGAAAAGGTATTGTTTAATTATTTTTTAAATATACTATGTAAATATTTTTCAAATGGAGAAAAAACATTCAGGTTTTACATAAAAAGATCTGTACAGTTGCACAGTAAAAAGTTCAATAAGTGGCTTGATATTTATTTTTAATACATTGTATTATATTTTTAAACTTTAAAAACGTTCTCATGAAAAATCAAGTTTTTTTATTTTTGACGTTCTTGAAAGGAGTGAGCGATATGTGTGCAACTGGGATTCTATTTTAGTGCTACAATAGTATCCTAATTACAATACGAAGAAGATATATGTGCAATTGGGATTCTATTGTAGCGCTACAATAATATCCTAGTTACATTACAATACAAAGAAGATATGTGTGCAATTTGGATTATATTGTAGCGCTATAATAGTATCCTAGTTACAATACTAATATATGGCACTTCAAAAGTATTTTAATTATAATAAAATAGTTTTGTAGCACTGTAATATGTAGTATCCTAGTTATACACTATGATACTATTATAGTACTGTAAAATAGTTCCTATATATTTTTTTCTACTTTTCATCATTACCGACATTATCAGGCTGGTGATGACAGACTAGTTTGATAATGTCAGTAATGACGGAATCCTCGTCACTGGTCAAATAAAATAGAAGTAGAAAAAACTACAAATGTCAGTACAAACTTTAATCTAATATTTTCATTATGACACGCTTACTTTAGCTGCATTTTCTTCAGATCTTCTCTTTGGATGTGAGCCAAGAAGTCTTCCAGAGTATACTCTTCCGAAGTAATTATATCTATAGCCTGTTGTGTTACCCCGTGATCCTTCAACCACTCGGACAGTCTAACATCTATCCGTGGTTTGTAAATCTCTTCCTTCTTGGGACTAGTAGGGGTGGAGTTTTCATGTCTACAAATAGAACAAAAATATGTACATACATTAATAAAAAAAATTTTTCTAATATGTCAACACCAATCTACAATGGTGCAGAGTGGAGATGGACAGTTGAATTAAAAAACCGAATTAAATGGTGACTTTTTTCAAATGAGTCATTACTTGGTTCGGTTTTTGGCTTACAGCTATTCACGGCAATCAGTGCACAAATCTCGATCGGTAGCCTGGAGGGAAAGAGAGGGAGAGGAAGATCCCCCACACGATGGACCGATCAAATTAAGGCAGCAGCAGGCACCTCAGTGGTTGGAGCGCTACGTGCAGCGCAGTCAAGGGATAACTGGAGAAGAGTCATTGCTTCTGCAAGGGTCACAACCCTCAGCAATGAGGAATAAGATGGAGAAGAAGAAGAATGAGTTAAATAATTTTTTGATCTCTCAATAATTTTTTGATCGTTGTATGTGCATATTTGGCTCTTTGGCTAATAAATTTGCCCACCACTGACATAGAGGGAGGTCAGAAGATGAAGACATATCTCATACACATAATGAATTAAACAATATTGCAAGGAAGACATTTGAACTAACCCCTTTTTGACTAGACTATCCACTTGTGTTAGCTGCTGGCAAAGATCTGACATCAGTTGGAATCTGGATTTGTGTTCCTCGAGGATTTGCTTGATGAGGGATTGGTATGCTTGTTCGCTGGTCATCATTTCTTGTACCAGTCTGTAAAATTATCATATAAAATAAAAATACAATAAATACATTACTAAGAATTCAAATTAAATAAATCGACATTGAAATGGAAAAAGATTTTTTTAAATAAATTAATTACCCGCAAAGCGTCTATTTTAGATGCTTGTCTGCAGGTAGGATAGTAAGGATAAGGAAAGTAAATGCGAAAAATACATCACAAACACCCAGACCAATTGAAAATAAATCTTTCTGAAATTCATTTTGCATTGGTGGGAATCGAACCTGCGATGCTAGTTTCGCAGTTGAGCGTCTACCCAACTACGCCACGGTGCCTGTTAACAGTATATTTATAACATTATTATATACACCCCGTATAAGACCACTTTCGAGTTTGTTTATTAATGTAAACACGACTACTTTTGAGAACGATAAATTTTCTTATCAACAGGTGAAAATATAAATATTACAGCAATTTATAATAAACGTATGTTTAAAGTGTTTTTAATTTTTTATTAAAATCTTCATGTTATTCCAATGTTAATGCCAAACCAATTAATATATTTATACAACCTTGTGATACAAAGACTGTGTATAAAATGTATAAATTAAATTATAATAGAGTGTTGAATTTTTTCAACATATCCATGGTTTAAGTATGCAACACCTGTAGCTGTATTTGACAAATCTATACATGTTATGAACATAGAAAAAGAGTTAACCATCATTTACAATGCAAGCAGTGGTCCAAACTACGGGGTGCAGGTCTGGCTTGGACGTGGTAATAAATAAAAAATATGTAACCTGTGATTATCAGCCCTCAGCTGCTGTATGACCTGGTTTTCCAGGGCTCCCCTGAGCAGGCTGTTGTTGGTATTGTTGGAACTGACTGAGTTGATGGCGGAGGGACAGTCCCCTTCCCCCCTCCTAGCTGCCCCTCCTTTGCTGGGTATCCCCCCCTCTTCGCGACCCGCTACGGCTGCATCCTGACCGGCCAAATTGGCTCCCAGTTCTAAAAAAGGGAAAAAGATTGCTTTATTAACACACTTAGGACGGGAAAGGTATTTCTACCCGTTCGGTCGTTTGATGCTTAGCCAGTTAACTGCCAAAAGCGTCTTAAGACGCATAATTTTCTGTGAACGGAGCGCCGCTCATACAAAATTACGTCTTAAGACGCGCCGTTTTAAATGGGATTTTAGTAAAGAAAATCAATTATTTAAAATGTACAAATATATTGAACGCATAGTGAATCTATTAATAATATCTTTGCATACTTAGAATTGAAACCAAATTAGTTTTTACATAAAATTAAATTAAAGAGAGCTTTGTCGTCGGAACAACTGATGACGCTCAGGATTGTCCAATAATCCCCGAGTTGCCGTCACTGTCGAATCTGATGACAGTGATTTTAGTGTCGACTCTGATGATTTTTAATTTTTTCAAATCATAGTGTGTGTGTGTGTGTATACTTTTAATATTAAACGAACACAAACAATTACTTTTGACATATAATCAAGTTTTTATATTTTCTATGACAAATTTTGTGACAACTCTGCACCATGAACAATTAATTTTATGATTATGGATAAATGACTGCACAACTGGCGCGCTCTTCATTTATTTGGTAAGTTTTATAAATAAACATTATTACACTTTCAATAACGATATGTTTAGAAAGTTTTATTTTTGTAGTAAAATTTGCAGTGTGCTGGGTACCGCCATACATGTACGTGCCGGCAGTTAAAGGTTACAGAGATATATATGTGTTTTTATTATTTACAAAAATACTTCAATTTTATACTATTTCTGTGAGCCTAAGCGGATCATTACTAGAAATAGAAATGAAATTGTGGTAGAGCGGGTTCGAACAGAGAAACTTTGACTCAAGAGTCCGCGACACTAACTACAGGACCACAACCCGACCCTTATTAATTAAAAAAATATTACTAATTTGATATTTTTTCAATGAATTATGTAGCATATTTATTTACCTGGCGACAAGACTGTAATGGCTGCCTGAACGGCATTCCTCACGAGGTTATCCAAGGCGAACATCCAGTGAGGCTTGATGCTGTGCATGCGCAGTATGACGTTGACAGCCTCCTGGAACTGGTAGATGGCGAGGTGCAGCTGGTTGATGGCGTCCGAGTCGAAGTCCAGCTCCTCCTTCAGGGAGGTGATAACCCTCTCCAGACACTCCCGGTCTTGATGCATGATGTACTCCTTGAGCGCCCCCATCAAAGGCTCCAAGTGCAGCTGGAAATGAGGTATGATTGATTAACCTAGCCATGGAGATCAAAATCCCCCATATATGAATTTTAATTTGATAACTTTAGTATTATAAGAGCTACTTAGTCCATATTTTTTGTAATATCGAGTAAGTAGCTCAAAAATAATATTAAAGAAAATTTTCCCTTTCTTATTTTTATAATTTCAAATCATTAAATGTTTCAAAACATTGTTTTTTATAAAAAGCACAATAAGTCGGTACCGCAAGTTCTACGTACTTATATATCAGGACATTAGTTTTTTGTCTGCTAGCAACATATTATTTCTTTCACTCTAATAAATGTGATATTACAACAAGGAGAGAGTGAGACAATTAGATTACTCTGCTATTGTTTGATATTCCGATTTCTGGCCTTTCGCTTATCGTCTCGCTCTCGCTTAGTCGACACTTGACAGCGCGCTCGAAAGGATGTGGAATATGTGACTCTGCAACTCTGAGTTACTATGATTTCCATTCAAATATGAATTAGGGTCTTTTGGTACCCCGCTTCAGATTAGGTGTAATCTTTGGGTGATCAGTACGGGAAAGGTTGATTCATACTAATTCACAAAATTTTAAAAATTATCGCATTACAAATTCCAAAAATCAGAGTGGAACTTGGGCCCTTTTACACAGGGTGCAGTATTTGATGTTGTACTTAATATTACCTTAGTTAACAAGGTGCAGTTCACATCCTGCTGGATGCTTCTCATCCACTGGTTGCAGATTTTACTCCTGTCTTGTTCCAGGACACGACACAGCGTAGTCCTGCGCTGGGAGTCCTTCTTCAGAAGATAGAATCCATCTTGCTCGCTGTCACCGAGGTTTGTGCCGACAACAGTCGAAGATCGGGTTCCAGATGATGTCATAATTTCCACCTGGATAAATGAAATAGACAGGTACTTATTTAGAATTGTAAATACATATTTACTGCCGCAATCCGTGAAAAAAATATTTTCACCAATATTGCAAGTACGAGTACACATACTCCATTTTCCCCGGAGCAAACAACCCTCTACTTTTTATGATCTCTTGTATCATTGATACATTTTTTAGTAACAAAAATTGTAAGAATACAACAATCTGTAATCCCTTAATATTTATGACTTGTATATTTTAAGTAACCCAGGAGTCTTATGTTGTGGGAGTGTTCTATACCTCTTTTTTTCTTGTTCATCTCTGGGTAGAACAGACTGGTAGTGACTGCAGATTTCTATATACTTCAACTTTTTGCTGTTTTGAATTCATTGGTATTGTCTTTTACTAAAGTCTACTACTCTACCAGACTTTATCAAAAATATTATCAAAGCAGAACACAAAGATTCATTGTGATGAATAAAAATATTCATATTAATAAATAAAAATGGTAATGACACAAGAGATTGTAAAATGTAAATACGATTAATTCTAGCATTAAAAATTAGTTTATGCTCTTGCAATACTGGTGGCAATATTTGATTTCTTTCCAGTTATTCTTCAATCTGATCAATGTATTTCATGGATTGGGTTTATGACGTAGAACACTTCATTGAATGAGCAACTAAGTAAATTAAAACTAGAAACCAGTGCCGGTGTTACGCATAAGAGAAGCAAGCGACGGACTGTGGGAACAATGAGCACATTGTTGTTGGGTGGTTTTTTTCATCAACCCCGGCCCTAATTATGCTCAGACAGTCTATCACCCTACCCTCAGTATACTAATCACAAGTAACCGTAAACCCAATTCCGATCTGTACAATGTTTTATGGCATCTCTCGCGTTCTACCAATAGTAAGCAAATAGAACGCTTATAAGCATCTCCCGCTGTCTACCAACAGTATGTAAGAGACGCTTTTAAGTGTCTCCTGCAAACAATGTGTTAAGAGTTCCGGATTGTCAGACAGACTTTGAGTCTATGTATTTCAGTTACTTTTGTTCACCTTTTAAAGATATCTAATATATTAATAATTTTGGATATTTTTAAACAAATGTGACAAAAGGGTGACGAAAGATTCTGATTTATTTAATATTATAGCATAAATTCTGCCTGTCCTTACTTCTGGTGATAGCAGACCTCCTGATGAACTTCGTCTTGTAATGGCCATACCATTATGGGACCCTTCACTGTCCGTTTCTATGGGAGGTGTACTGCATATTGTACTGAAACATGTCAATAAATCGGTCAATTTAATAAAATAAAACAAGCAGTTAATTTTTTTTAAATATAGCAAACGTACTATGGTTATTCTTTTTCTATTTGAAATATGAACTCATAACACAATATAATTTATTAGTTTTGTAAATTGGTTAAAACATAAATGTAAGTAAAATACTCGACAAATGTTACTGAGCAATACAGGAATAACACAAGCGGCATGTTGGAACAAATAATCTCGGCTATAACATTCTTGAAAAGCTGTCAACTAAAAAAGAAGAAAAAAATTCAAACATTTTGCCAGAGAGCTGTTGGACTAACAATCAAATGAATAATTGGCTAAATTGGAATATAATATTATTTATTCCCACTATCACTAACAACCAAGCCATTCGAAAGATAATTTGCTCAATTTATAATATGTTTTGACTTCATTAACCTCTGATGTATCCAAATCGGGTTGCGATCTTGCAACGGTGTCACGAAGTTTGGAATTAAGGTTGAGGGTTTGATTCCCCACTCTGTCACAAACCACTCCTATTTTCTAGCACATAGCACTCAACAGTCAAAAAAATTTATGTCTATGGCAATTAATATACAGTAGTCCTGAAAACCTTATGTGGACCGAAGGGTGGCCAATTTTGTGAAAATGCCAGGTTACCGGGAATGTGGCTAAAAAAGTATATATAAGAGTGTTTCCTCAGAAAATGCAGTACTATACTTTGAATTGTATTGCATTTGAGAATTCAACGGAGAATAAATTGCCTTAAATACCCTTACATAAAGGAAAAATATTTCTTCATTTACTGCATTTTACTTATAAGCCTTTACTACCTGAAAATGAAAATGAAGGAATACAAAGTGTACAGTAATTTGATAAGACAGACCTCAGAAAGACTTTATGAAGGCATAAAGCTGTCTACAATGAAAATTAACCAGCCAACTTTACAAAAACTGAAGTTTTTTCAAGCCTGCCAGGGTGTGGTCAAGTTATTTGAACTACTCGGTTATCAAACTCGATAATAACCCAGAAAAAATTGTGATATCTGTTGTAAATTTGTGATATCTGTTTTCCTTTTTAGTGGTCTTACCGTGCGTAGGAAAAAACCTACACATATTTTAAAATATGTGGTTAAAATATAATGTATATAATATTTTAAATACATATACCATTGTTAATACAACATAAAAAATTGCATTTAAAAGTAGATTTTGTTACTAATTTACTATATTCCATTAATATGAGGTATGGAATATGTTTACCAATAGAAATTTCCTAAATGTAGTGGAAATGTTTAGCTTTATGAAGATTTGGTATGAGGGGTATCTAAGAATTGCCATCTTTTTTGTTGCAAAAATTTAGGACCTCCTTGGAAAAGTTTTTTTAATTTTTTTATCAGGTTGTCCAAAAAGGTCAAATACCCTATTGAAATAATATGGCAGTGTGAGCATGCCGCATTCTAGCTTTAACATGCATTTGGTTGATGTAAAAAAATATATGTTTCAGATTCTAATAAATTTTGCTCAATCTTTATGCGGCATTTGTATGAGGTTAACTGCAATGCCATACCACTAAGCCATTCCAATGACAAAACCCTTTCAAAGAATTACAAATCAAGAACTATTCCATTGTCACGGTCATTCATAAGCCAGAATATTTAGGTGGAGTCTGACCAGAGCATTTTGTTCAAACATAACGTCATAACATCGCTTGCGGCGAGCATAAGTGAGCATCCGAAACTATGGATGGAGCGCTCGGCTCGGTGTACTGACTGCCTGAATGTTCACATCGTAACGTGTTACGTTACGACGAAATGCTCCGGTCAGTCTCCACCTTTACACAAATATGAACATTTTGCCTGGGATTTTTATGTTGCCAGCGTGGATATTTTGATCAAGTATTGCATTTACGGATGTCAAGTTTTTTGTTTTATTTCTTAAAGTAGGTACTTGGGCAAATGTTAACTTTATTCATATTATAATCTCGCAGTTGATAGATGAACATGCAACCGGCAATGGACTGTCCCACAAACTGACCGGGAACGTGTGTTTGCAATAGGTCGATAGGCAAGCTGATTAACATGCGAGCGATGAGGAAAGTCACTGACTTAAGCACCCAAAAAATTGTTTTGAGGACATTTATTTTTAAATGAGCAATTATATGAGGCTATTATTGGCTCGGCTTAGTGGAATGTCCTTAGATATGAATTTTAGGGAGCGAATTACGTTCTATTAGTGTGCCTTTTCAAAAAAGGCATGAACACTTCTTGTCCCACGGTCAAATACATGGTCCTTTTTAATAAGTTTACGCACCCTGTCCGCCAGTTTTTTAGGCGGTTTATTTCAACATTTGCATGGACAGCATTAATCGCATAGTAAAATACATATGTGTAATGACAGCTAATCAATATTTTTAAGTGATACCGTGGAACCTCAGGTTACAAACTTTTATTCGGTAAAACTGTTTGTACTCTACCAAATTACCCTATTGTCAATGTTCCCACTGATAAAAAATAAATAAAAATAAGAAACAGCTCCTACCCCCTCTTCCTCCTTCAATATATACCAAAGAAACAACTCCAAAATGTAGACCTAGCATCACATAGGGTGTTTGAAAATGATGCGGAATGCATCGAAACATGTCACAATAGATTTTAATAAATAATAATATACACTAAGTAAAACTTAAATAAAAAAAACATTATCATTTGATAGATTAACAACACAACAAAAAAGATTTTGGAGTGCTAAGTTTCAAAAAAAATTTGCTATTAATTTCATTTTGCATATATCGTAGTCGTACAGGAGAAAGTGACCAACTAACAAAACGTAAAATGTTCGAGAGGGCCATTTAAGTCACTTTTGCTTGGTAAGAAAATAAAAATCAATGCAGTTATTCATTTTCAACAAGTCAATGTATTATACTTCCAAGTTTAAAATACTTTGGGATTTTTTTCAGGGCAATATTAAGCTAGTAAGATATCAAATAGTCAATGATCACGTTTTTGTAAAAAATGCACTTGGTCACTTTCTCCTGTATGACTACAATATGTATTTAATTAAACAAAGATCTAGAAACATTCTAGCTTCCTTATCCATATATGAAGTATCTATTTTTTCCTCCAACATCTTTTACTGCTCATTATGAACAGTTCTAGTTCTTTCGCAATGATCTTCCCGAGGTTCAAGAAGAAGTAACAGAACTCGAAATTTTGTTTGCAAAATGACACATTCTTTCCTCAAGACTTCTGTTTGTAACCTGAGGTTGTACTGTACAGTATAAGACAAATATGTATGTATTTTCCGGATCGGTACACAACATTCATGCGACGGTAGAAACCTCTCAAGTGTAATGGCGGAGTACTTGTGCACGTTACCTGCTGTATGACAGAGACGGAGAGTGTATTTGTATCGGAGAAAGCAGAGATGAGGCGAGGCGGCTGGGCGCGGGGATGGATCGAGTGGCCATTGTGATTCTACACTTGCAAAAACAAAACAAATGGGAGAAGGGGAAAACAGAAAATTTAATATGCGCCCATATTACGGGGGTATTAATGTCAAGCGGAAATCAAACAAGCGGGAACTATATTAACCATGGAAACATGCATAAATAAACAAATATTCAACAATAATTACATATTGCGGGGTAATTACTACAACTGGATAACTCATTACATATATGCTTTCTTACTTGACCCAAAAGTCATGTGCATATTATTATATTTTAAAAATGAACTTTTTTTTTACCAATTTTTTTTTTAAATAGAACTAGCTGCTCCTGGCTATGCGTTTCTGTGGCTCAGTCTAGTTAAATGAAAAACAAAGAAAAAACATAACACATATTTCTAATATATTTAATTTCACAATACATACTTGTGAGTATATAATATTCTAGTAGCTGTCAAAAAAAACATGCTGTCCACCATGAGTAATGTTAAGTCTTGCGTGTTTTGCTATCATGTTCAACAGATGGCCCTGCCAATAAGTTAAAAAATCAATGTTTTTCAAAAAAAATAAAAATTATCTGTCACAGACAAAAACACACGTCGCAGGTTACAATTTCAAAGCAAATCAGTAAATAACTTTAGAAGATTTGAGATTTTGAATAAGCTGTTTTTTTTAAAAATAAATTTATATAAAAAAATTTCATTGGTAGATAAATTAAGAAGATTTGAGATTTTGAAAAAAGTTACATTTACATTAATATAGATAAGTTCCCTAATTGAAGCAATTTCCCGCATTGTGATTTATG
This sequence comes from Brachycentrus maculatus, assembly GCF_059751285.1. NCBI lineage: Eukaryota > Metazoa > Arthropoda > Insecta > Trichoptera > Brachycentridae > Brachycentrus > Brachycentrus maculatus. The sequence continues at coordinate 2,194,737 of NW_028280831.1, read as the reverse complement.
AAGTGTATATTTTGTAGGAATTTAATTTGAGTTAACTTACAACTTCTAATTATTCAATTTGATTATTAAACAGACAATGTACCTTCTGAGAGCACTTTAAAAATACCCAATACATAAGACAAAACAATGGTTTTATTGATGGAGTTGAGAATTTAACTCATAACCCATAATCTTGAACTTAACAAGACAATTAATAACAAATCAACAAAGCCTGTTCATTGTTAAATATTTATTAATTTCCATTGAAATTTTGTTAAAAATTTCCAAAATGTAAAAAATATTTTTTTTGAAATAAATATGTAAAAATAAAATATATTTTCTATTGAATAATTATTTTATAAAATTACCTAGACCTGCCATGGCAACATAAATTATTCTTTCGGCGCAACACCTAATGAAAGGAGATGACAATAAGTCTCATAAGAAAGCAAGAAAGCCAAATTACAAATACGTTTTAAAATAACATCCCACGTATGACGATAATTCAAGTCTTTTTTAATGTTCATATTTAAAAAAAAACAATTATGTATTCTTTTTGCAATATTATCAAACATTTTACAAAAATCAAGTTTTTGGTATAATATGGTGAGTAATTACAGTTAGTGAAATAATGATTTAAATAGACAATTTTACATGTAAATCAAATTAGAAAATATAATAAATAATGTTTGCTTTTCTTGTTTAGTGATAATATACCTAAAATAATGTGCTTATTTTTAAAGAAAATATTATGTATGTAGTTGTCATACCCTAAATTTGCAATTGTACATTTTTCAAATATGTATTAAATTTCTTTAAAACACTAAATGATAATAATAAAACACTTTTTTATTATTTGTATTAAATCTGGCTTTCTGCTTCGTAAATAACTTTTGTGCACTATTTTTAACGCAAATATTATGTCTGTCAATAAGTTATTATTATAATCGTAAAACTGTTAAAAAGACACCACAAGATAAATATTACGCTTTTTAATTTATTATTTTTAGTATATACAAATCGAGATTATCGAAACAAGTAACACTGTTATTAAATTTTTAATTTAATAAAAAGCAAGTCAAACAATAAAAAGACAATACATTTACAATTGATTATTATTGTTACAAATTATATGTAAGTGGCAGGAACTATACCTACATTTGAATACTTAATTGTCAAAATAATATCTTTATTAATGACATCTTATAAGGATATAAGGGTTAGAATGTAGAATAGTTGCATTTAAAAAAAAAAAACTTTTATCAATGCCTGCATATTTTAATTTGTTATCATGGATTAGATTTTAAAATGATCATTCAGGTAAATAAATCTCCAAGTAAAACTATTGAATAATGGTTTACTAATTAAAAATAAATTTATGTTTAATTGTTGGGTAAAATATCCAAAATTAAACACAGTTTATTTGGTTGAATTCTACATTTATTTATGTATAATTTAATACGTGACGCGTTTCGTCTTCTTAGGACATTATAAAACACGCCAACATGCGTCACATATTAAAATATACATAAATAAATGTAGAATTCAACCAAATAAACTGTGTTTAATTTTGGATATATTACCCAACAATTCAATATGGAATTCTACCAACTGTCTGCAGTTACAATAAATATTTATGTTTGCTTTCAAAATCACCACGTCTTTGCAGAAATTCTATATGTATAAACTAATAAGAAGAGAGAAAAATATTTATATATTGATATCAATAATTAAATTCATGCCATGATTGATGTTTATGGATGCAAAATAATGGCAAATGGTGAAAATGAATGGATGCTGCATTTCAGCATCAGTATTACTCGAGATCACAACCACTTTCTGAATACCTGATGGAGTCTGTTAATTTTGTTGCTTTCAGTTTGACTTACTCAATTTCCGGTGAAGAAGGAACATTAGTGGAGGGGGTACACGGCTGGCTGGATGGGGTGGTTTTCAAGTTCAGCACACTCGTTGCGGGAACTGAGATGCTTCGACTGAAGTCATTTGGACCGGCAGCCAAACGAGTAGATGCCTTTTTCTTTCTGAAATATTTTGCCAATTAGGAATTAACCTTTCCGGGAGTATGGACGTAAATAAACGTCGGTGCGAATTTTCCTCAAAGGAGTATCGACGTTAATGAACGTCGAAGTCTATCTGTCAGTTGGTATGATGTAATTTGTATAGTAATGACATCTCGCTCACTCCTTTCAAGAACGTCATAAATCAAAAATCGTTAATTTTCAGTTGTGCATGTTTTCGGAATGCCCATAAAATGTACTATATCCCAGCAAAAGAGGCATATTTTTAACATAATATTTACCCGCTACAGCGCGGAATTTTTTTTTTTGCATTTTGAAGAAAATGTATTGTTTAATTATTTTTATAAATAAATTAAATATTTTTCATATGTAGAAAAAACCTTCAGGTTTTACCTAAAAAGATCTGTTGCACAGTAGAAAGTTCAATAAGTGGCTTGATATTTATTTTTAATACATTGTGTTATATTTTTAAACTTTAAAATCGTTCTCCTGAAAAATCAAGTATTTTGATTTATGACGTTCTTGAAAGGAGTGAGCGATCTGTGGATATTTGTATTTGACTTTGTCATAAAATAAAACCTAGAGATAGTGAGCTTTATTTTTTTATTAAAATGATTTTTACATAATTTCTATATTCATAATACAAAGATTTTATTTAAAAAAAAATACATATTTAATATTAAAAAAAAACTCACTCCCCAGAGAAAGTCCGACATCAATTATTGTACTCCTGGAAAGGTTAAATTGTTAACAGTACGTAAGTTTTAGGAACTCATACATATATCATCAATCTAATGACGCTTTATCATTCAGTTTATAATAGCTATGTATGGTTGGATAGGAAAGCTTTTATTTAGCAGAGACCCTTTTATCAAGATTTTTTTTCAAAGGAATAACCCGTAAAGCTTCTATTTTAGAGGCTTGTCTGCAGGTAGGATAGTGAGAATAGAGGTAAATGCGAAAAATACATCACAAACACCCAGACCAATTGAAAATAAACATATCTTGATTTCATCTTGCAACTGGCGGGAATCGAACCCGCAATGCCAGTTTCACAGTTGAGCGTCTACCCAACTACGCCACAGCGCCTGATGTGTATACAAGATCCCATTTTTTTATTGAATTTTTTGATTTTTACACAAAAAATATTTAAATAATACAAAATAGTTGGTAAATATACAAAACATTTCAAATATGTATAATGTTTCTACCTCTCTAATAAAGTAGATGTTTGTCAATCATGGGTAGAATGGTGAATGTTACACATGTGTAAAGTGATCACTTAACCAGCCTTTGACAGGTAAGCACTGTAAATGCTCAGACTTCCGTATTCTCCTTTATCTATGTTAAGATGTCAAAAATGTAAAAATAACAAGTGCAGAGTCCCATATTTGTTCACTAAGAATTACAAGAATCGAGACTACAGTGAATTCACAATTGTTTTACCTCCAGTTATTATGTTTTTTTTGTAAATATAAATCAGAGGTAAAATAAACACGAGCGGACAGTAAGAATCAAAAAGTATGGTAACTTACTCTGAAAGGAAGGGATCTTCGAGAAGTTCAGCAGCCGTTCCCCGCTTTTCTGGATCTGGTATGAAGCATCGGAGAATAAATGACTTGGCCCGCTGGGACATTTCACTTGGGATTTCCGGATGTGCTTTATAATATCCGACCTACACCAATAGAACAAAAAATCATGAAAATGAAATATCCTGATTTAATAACTATTGCATTAATAAGAATTTTATTTTGTTGGTTGTATTCCTGTCGCGGACAGTTGGAATGAACAAATTACTCACATTCACGCATCGCTTGTACACGGTGTGTTTAAAACATGTTTATGACATGTTCTAGTAGTGCCACCCTAAGATGTCTAATTACAAATACTTGAGTGTGCATTCGTTATCTCTTCATTTATTGCATGGTTGATACCATAATTTATTAAAAAGATTTTTTTTTCTGTTTACCAAATTTAAAAAAAAAATTACATATGTAGTTTTAAATAATAAAAGATAATAAAACCCTTATCCGCACCAAATGGTGCATAGGGCACTGCTTCATATAAACGCAATGTTATCTTGATCGTTTACACATGAAGGAAAGGTGATCAGCCCTCCGCTTCAGGTACCAGTTCAGGGTAGTATTAAATGAATATTACAGTGAAAAAATCACTTATATTTATTTTACCCCCCCTGGGAATCGAACCCAGGACCTCCAGAATGGTAGGCGAGCGTGCTGACCATTACACTACGGAGGCGAACTTATAATGTGCGGTAATAATTAAAATGTAATTAAAACATAGTTTTGTAGTTTTACGCATGTAAAAACTTTTTTTCATTAAATGAATATATTTACATCTAAAAAAATATTTCATAGGGGGAGTAAAATATTTATTATATAGATTTACCCGAACAATCTTTAAATCAGTTGACATTTAATAATGATCATTTTGATAAAATTATAATTATGTAAGTCCGTTATAAATTATTTAGAAAATAAACCATCTATTTACAGTGTAAGAATGTAAATTATTTATTATCTGTGTAAATTTACAATGTAATTACTCACAAACAAAAATATTTTTATTTTATCTATCTCTCTTTTTCTCTCTCTTCAATACAAGCGCTCATGTCACTTTCATGATTTTTGTCGCAAACGATATAAGATGCGGATATATTTTTCCCGATTACAGTAGCCTTTCCGATCAACTCAATTTTATCATGACTATAGAAATGGACACATTTTGGAATGTTCCACAACTGTCAATAAAATGAAAAGTAAGTATGTTGAAAGCCAAAATCAATGTTAAAACTCAGTCTTAAAAATTAGGGTGAAAATCTTGTATACCACACTGTGCGCTACGTAAACTGTGTACCAAATGCACCGTAGGTAAAGAATTGAATAAGAAGAATTTAAACATACTTTGAAACAAACTGTATGAAACTAAGCGAAATAATATATTCTTATAATATAATAAAACCCTTATCCGCATGGTGCATAGGGCACTGCGTCATATAAACGCAGTGTTATCTTGATCGTTTACACATGAAGGAAAGGTGATCAGCCCTCCGCTTCAGGTACCAGTCCAGGGTAATATTGAATGAATATGACAGTGAAAAAATCACTTATATTTATTTTACCCCTCTTGGGAATCGAACCCGGGACCTCCAGAACGGTAGCCGAGCGTGCTGACCATTACACTACGGAGGCGGACAATACGCACAAACCATTTATTTGTGGGCAAAAAATTTATAACGGTATAGTGAGATTTAGTATACTTATGATTTACCTTAAATAGTGCTGCTTGCGGTGAGCCTAGTTCTATGAAAGGAGGTTTTCCCGTTGCCATTTCAACTATTGTGCAGCCCAAGGACCAGATATCCGCCTGTATATGTAGAAGGTTAAAGGATGTTAAAAAAAATAAGACTTTCAAGGAAACAAAAATGTTATTATTAGCATAATGGAGGGGAAAACAGAAGATATAAAGAAGTTGTGTGGACCATTTTAAAAGAAAAAGCAGGTTTAGTGTCATGTAGAGAAATTGAACGAAAAACTTGGTGTTGGGCAGATGGTTCTTAGATTTAAGGTAATATGTATACAACAAAATTGTGAAGAAAAAAAGTATACTTTAATTTAATAATAAAACAGGCCATTTTTTTTCTTGTTTAAGGGTAAATTATTAGAGCAAAAAAATCACATCTCAAATAGCAACAAATTTAAATGGAAATCTCTTTTTGTTGTTGAAACCATGGCACATAATATCTCTACTACTTGAAAAATATGCTTTATTATGCTAACAAATACAAAAATTTTAAAACACCTTTTGCAAATATCAAATATCTCTAAAAATGTTATTTAAAATATGTCAAAATCAATTTGCAGAAAAATAGAATTTAATGGGATAATTATTGTATTAAAGATATCTTAACAGAGTCACAAAAGTTACTTTTTTTTATTTGTACATAAAATTTAGATCAGTAGAACATTCATTAATAAAGATGTAGCTATGTTACTTCACAAAAAGTTCAACAGATGGCACTCGATCTCAGATATGAATGGTCATAAACACATAAAGATATATGGATGTTTAAAAAAATCAGAATAACTGTAAGGGTGAAGACTGACCGGAGCATTTTGTTGTAACGTAACATCGGAACATCGCTCGCGGCGAGCATGTTACGTTTTGACGTTACGGCATTGCTGACTGACCGCGATCAGTGCTCGTTTGTGGCCAAACAAAGGTGCTCACAAGGTGTTATGAGCACAAGGGTGCTCAGTATTGCCACATGTCACACCAAAAAATCTGAATTACAGTCTAGAAATCTGTATTTAATTTGTATAGAATCAATAACACAAAATCTGTATGAATCTTTGCAACTTTGCATTCGTAGTTAAAATGTCAGACGACGAAGACGTGATTCTTGGTTCTGTGATTTAATTAATTTCCGGTTATTCCAGATGAAGAATGTATCAAATTTAAGTTGATTTATTTACCGGTGCTCCATAGCCCCTCTGCCCTTTGTCTATGACTTCCGGAGCCATGTACTGGAGAGTTCCCGTAAAAGTTTCTGTGGACGGGCACAATCCTGCCAGCCTCTTCGATGTCCCAAAGTCGGAAATCTTCACCACACCGCTGTAGGTGTTTACCAACACGTTGTCACCTTTGATGTCACGATGGACAATTTTCTGGTCATGAAGGTATTTTAATCCTGTTGAAAACAAATACAAAATTAAGCCTGGACAACATTATTAAAACATATGCGGATGGCACTGGCACCCTATGTAGTAATTTTAACCCGATCAACAGATGATTGCAATTCAGTTGAGATATTTTCACTATGCAGCGCAATTATCAACTGATTACATATTATTAATTATAAGTTACAAATCATTTAAATCGTAAATTATTCATTTAAGCTTTAAAAAAGACAACATACGAAACATAATATTTAATTACTTCAAAACAAAAATATTTACTGTGCATCTCACTTACTCTCAAAGACAAGCTATCAATTAACTATCACGATATGCGATGCGAGCGAGATGTAGATATGTTTTGCCTGATTGTGCTGGCCACAGAGATCAACTAGACTAATTTTATCATGTAAATGTACAAAAGGATATTTTCCTCCAGGATTGAGCGAGATGTACACATGTTTTGCCTGATTGTGCTGGTCAGAGATCAACTAGCCTAATTCTATCATGTAAATGTACAAAAGGATATATTCCTCCAGGATTGAGCGAGATGTAGATATGTTTTGCCTGATTGTGCTGGCCACAGAGATCAACTAGCCTAATTTGATCATGTAAATGTACAAAAGGATATATTCCTCCAGGATTACATCCATAGATGTCAATACTAAGAAGAATTTGCCATGTGTTAAGCCAAAAAACATTACAATGTCAGCATTTGGTTGAGAGGAATTGAGTTTTGGGTACCACTTTTTGTGCCAAAAAAAAAGTGTAAAATAAAACCTGCTAACCTTCTAAGATCTGCTTTGTGTAATACGAGATAGTGGATTCATTTTCTTTCAAAGGTCCCCATTTAGAACTCAAAAGTGCAGACAAGGAACCTCCAGGGACTTGCTCCATAAATATCTTGAAGAAATTTCCTTCAGAAACTGACCCAAGGTACTGGAATAATTCAATAAATAAGGAATGTATATTTATAACAGAAAAGCCATACACATTTTAATGGTTGATTTTTTATATTTTTGCAGAACAGAATCTAATACTTATGAGGGCATATTTTGATGTAACTCAGTTTAATTCTAATGCATATAAAATTCAAATTTAATGCGAGTGGTACGTTTGCTTCAGCCACTCTTATGGTCTAATAAGACATAAGAATGGCGGGCTTCTGGGAGAGGCTTATGAAGAGCTCCAACCTCATCATAAAACTGCTTGTGGAGCACAGATGGGGGCTGGACATACGGCAGCACTGAACTTCAGGGTTGCGATTGCCGGCAAGCTGATCTGATTTCATTTTCTCTCCAGTAGTATTTATTTTCATATTATTATTACTACCCTAATACTTTAAGTATGTTTTTTTTACACAATTTCATTTTGTTATTTTTTTTTATAAAACTGTATATGTAGTTGTAAACAAAATATGGCTGACTAAGGATCGCACCCACCGCTTAGTCAAGGAATAAAAACCATTATTATTATATTAGATATTAAAGTTACAAGAGGTGTGAGAATTTAAGTCCCATTATGCTGTTTAAAATGGCAAAAAACAAAATCAAAAGTATTACTTCATCATGAACAACAATATCATACACTTAAAAGTTATAAAATTTTAAGAAATGGTAAAATTTCACTTCTAACATGCTTACTCTGTTAGACATACATTTTTTTCTTTGCATCCTTGTATCCATATCGCTCACTCCTTTCAAGAACGTCATAAATCAAAAAACTTGATTTTTCAGGAGAACGTTTTTAAAGTTTAAAAATATAATACAATGCATTAAAAATAAATATCAAGCCACTTATTGAACTTTTTACTGTGCAACAGATCTTTTTATGTAAAACCTGAATGTTTTTTCTCCATTTGAAAAATATTTAGTAAATTAAAAAAAATAATTAAACAATACCTTTTCTTCAAAATGCATAAACAATACTTTCTGCCCTGTAGCGGGTATATATTAAGTTAAAAATATGCTTCTTTTGCTGGGATATAGTATATTTTCTGGGCATTCCGAAAATATGCATATTGAAAATTGTCGATTTGTTCTTGAAAGGAGTGAGCGATATGTACACAGTTTTTGCAGGATAGAATCTATAGCGTAAATAAAAAAATAGGTTGTTATAAATACATATCTAACCTGTACAATATTTCTGTGTCTCAGTTGCGAGTGTAGCTTGATCTCTTCGTGTAATGGTTGAACGTCCCCAAGGTTCTTTTCCGGTATTTCCTTAACGGCTATTCTGACTTGGGTGTTGAGGTCCCGAGCAGCGTACACGATCCCGTACGTACCCCGTCCCAGAACTATTCTCTTGTTCATATCGTCTAATTCATACTCATACTGAAAAAAGGTAAATTGATTGAATTTTTTGTCTTTTGCTGATTACCGTCTCAAATAGCCAGTATTCTCAATTTCGCATAATGAAAAATTTATTAGGAGCACATAACCCGTCTATTTTTTTTTTAATTACTTAACGTCCAAGTGACTCTGAAATCTAGCTACGGCTTATGCAACACCGTTTATCATGTCCCTACTCAGGCTTTAACTTTATAAGTTTCATAGCCTATGCCTTCTTGTGAGTGGATTTACTTTTTATGTTTATAGTTACTATAATTTCATGTAATTCATTTGTGAAAGTTCTAGGCAAAAATAATCGTTTTCATAAGCCGTCCAGGAAATTAAGGCAGCTTTTCTAGTGCTTACAATCCCCCTCTCCATAAAGTAGGCGGATAATGCTCCACGTGAAAATGAACAAATTGTCTTTTCACATGTCACCTTATAAACTCTCTTAAGTTACGAGACGTTTTCTGACATTACACGTTCCGTAATGCCTGAACGGCGCGTAAAATTAATGAATTATTTTCCCAAGAAACGCGGGTATTATGCAAAAGTAAACGGGTGTGTTTGTTGAAAAGCCCACAAACTGCTTGGCTTATCGCGGAGACAATTGAGGGACAATGCTATGACAAGACTGATTGTCTTACAAAATACACACGTGTCATATTAACTATCTCCAATCTAAATACTTAATTTAAAGCTATAATACATGAATATTTCATTTATTTTATTGCAGAATTAATTAGCATAAGATTTTTTTGTCGACTGTTGTTTTCATAAATCGAATCATATGAATATTTTTGAAATACTTTATTTTATTTCCATAACATCGAGATATGAATAATAAGTTTTTTTACAACATTTTGACTGTGTCAAAATACTTGTTCACAAAATCTGGATTATCTCCAATTACAGGAGTTATTTTCATATTATTTTTTGACATCTCATCAAAGATGAAGAAGAATATGGAAGTCTGGGCATTTACGGGGCTGACGATCATCATAGGCTGGTTGGTCATCACTTTACACACGTGTAACATTCACAAATTCTACCCATTATTGACATCCACACTACTAAAATTTTTGGAAGTTCTATATATATATATATATATATATATATAAATATATATATATATATATATATATATATATATATATATATATATATATATAAATATATATATATATATATATATATATATATATATATATATATATATATATATATATATATATATATATATATATATATATATATATATATATATATATATATATATATATATATATATATATATATATATATATATATATATATATATATATATATATATATATATATATATATATATATATATATATATATATATATATATATATATATATATATATATATATATATATATATATATATATATATATATATATATATATATATATATATATATATATATATATATATATATATATATATATATATATATATATATATATATATATATATATATATATATATATATATATATATATATATATATATATATATATATATATATATATATATATATATATATATATATATATATATATATATATATATATATATATATATATATATATATATATATATATATATATATATATATATATATATATATATATATATATATATATATATATATATATATATATATATATATATATATATATATATATATATATATATATATATATATATATATATATATATATATATATATATATATATATATATATGAACCAATTTAGAAACCTTGTTCTTGAATCACTAGAACTTCACTAGAGATATCTATTGGTGAGATGTAAAGAAGCTTTTTATTAAGCAGAAACTCTTTTATTAGTACGTGAAGTTCGAATCCTACTTTATTTTAATATATTTATCAATTTAATAGATTTCATATATTTCATACATTTCTTTTTTTTTCAAGTAAGAAGTGAAATTTTTTATGACATACTTTGATTTGGTCTGTTGATGTTTCGATGTCTAGATCGGTGACCATCCCTTCCTGATCTGCGGTCATCTCTAGTATTAAATCGTAGAATCTCTGTCTGCACTGGACTGACGGCAAAAACATTTGGAAGTCGTCAGAGTTCTGATGGACGTATAGGAAAAGGCAACGTTCGTCTTTCTTGTATAAACTGAAAACAAAATAAAATTTATGAATACTTTCTCCATGAATTTCTTCATCTTCCGACCCATATATGCATGCAATGGTGCATATGCATAGGTCAATGAATTTGGCACGCAGTGAATAATTTATCATGAAAAGTCAATTTCGGGATCTTCATGGCAAAAATCACAAATTTTCATTATTATTGTCCTGTGTACACAGTTTTATTTCTTTCCACTTGACGCTGTTAACACATTTCAGACAGGTATTTTATATGCCTGCGGATCGCTGGCTACGGGATTTGATAATTATGTACACATAGTTAAGACCTAAACAAAGGGATTGGTATATAATATTGTCTTCTGCCTTTGAAATGAGGCTGGCGCAGAAGGTAAAAATGCCATATCCGTCCTTAAGCATCAATCGACCGAATGGGTAGAACCTTTCCCGTCCGAAGTGGGTTAAAAATTCCACTTGAAAAATAACCAACCTGAGACTTCGGATATTATTAGCTGTAAAGAGCCAGTCGTGGACCTGCCTGCACTCCCCTTTAAGGGATTCCAAACACAAATTCCATACTTGCAAAGACTTCTCTTCGGCTCCTAAATTAACGTTTGCGTAACTTGGCATTAGTACTTTTCCAGCTTCCAGAATTAGCATCTAAAAAAAATATCAATTAAAAGGATATTATAACTTTGAAAAAATTTTAGGCTTTAAAAAAATCAATCAATGCAATGTTGATATTCAATATACATAGATCCAATCAGTAAAATGGAATATCAAGTATGCACATAATAATAACTCTATCCATAAAATGGCAGTATTCATCAATAACTAGGAGTAGGTTTAGGACTTAACAGTATTCAATAGTACAAAGGCTATCTAGAGATCAAAATCATACTCAGTAAAGACCAAATGCTGCCTACTCAATACCTGTGTTATAGCTATTCCCCAATATGCCTGTGGAATACGATACCTTACAAGGGACAGGGACCATTAGCA